>NC_137811.1:48695894-48705894 GCF_963921795.1 Nannobrachium achirus | reverse complement strand
GAATACACACATCAGCCAGATTCCTTAGATCAGTGGTTTACTGGTTTTCAAACTTGTTGTGGCCAAGGC
The DNA here is from genome assembly GCF_963921795.1 of Nannobrachium achirus. Lineage (NCBI taxonomy): Eukaryota > Metazoa > Chordata > Actinopteri > Myctophiformes > Myctophidae > Nannobrachium > Nannobrachium achirus. Next base: position 48,705,825 of record NC_137811.1, on the reverse strand, counting down.
ACAACTACAGGCAAGAAAACAAATCTCAAGGCATACCTGTATTCATATCCTTGCAAAATAGCCTTTATAACACTTTAAACACTAAAAAGTGTATTTTGATTAATTAATGCCAAATTAAAAGTTTCCCTTAGAAAGGGATAATTGTCAAGAACAGGAGAAGGTGCTACCTCTCATTAGCTATGTCTCTCACTCACTCTCTCCATTTCCAGCAGAGCAGAGAGGACATGGATGCCAAACATCCCTCTCCTCCCTCAGTTTTCCTCTCCCCTCACCGCTTGAGAACTTAATTACAGCAATAATTTAGCCTTGTTTGTTTTTAGCCATTATTACATCCTGTAAGCACTGCATGGCTAATGAAAACACAGACTTACAGTACACAAGGCATACACAATTCTGAGTGTTTATTTGACTTTTAGGGTGTAAACATTTGCCATAAGGGTTCACTTAGGGTTCAGGATTTTTGTAGTGTATATGGAGTGATGGTTTTGAAGCTCTCGGAAAACAAAGATTTTTTTTTTCATGCTCAGGGAGACCAACTGACGTGGAACAATACAAGATGAGTGGGTGCTTTTTCGTGATTGCTGGCTTGGGTTTGTCATCTTAGGAAGTGGAGAGAAGAAGAGAGAGATCTAGACAGAGAGAGATAAATTATTCTTTTACTGCTTGCTTTGTCTCTAATCGAGTGAAATTACAGACTTCCCCTCATTTAAACATCAGCTAAAGACACTTGTGCTTCTAGACACAGTCTTAATTACAAAGAGAAGCAGTATGCACCGGAAAAATCTTTGTTGTTCCCTACAGTATTACGAGTGCCTTAAATATAACCTTGGTTTTTGCCTTTGATATCACTGATTGTGACAGGCCTGGAATATATAGAAATGTGTGCGGGAATGAACAGCTGGCTTCTGCAGAGGCAGCAGAAAAGAATGCAGGCTCCCCGGAATGCACATGTAAGATTGTCATGCTACAAATGACGATGGGTAATTACAGTGGTGTTACAAACAAGTTCTCTGTATTATATATTCTTTTTGCCACATCGCTCTGTTGATCTATTTGATCCTTCTTTCTATTGTGATCTGTAAAACTTGCTTCTCTTGCTTTCCCTGTATCTGTAACTGCGGTTGTGTCGACCAGTTTCCCCTTCGGGTAAAAAAAGAAAATTACATTTTATCTTATCACGATGGAGAAGGGAAAGAAAAGTATTAGTCTATTAACGGCGTGACCTCCCTCTCTAATCTTTGGATATCGATAGGTAAGTATAAGTAGTGTCTGAAGCCTCTCTCTATGATAGAGTGGTAACTGGTGCACTTTCATAGTTCCTTTATCCAAAGCACTTTAATCCAGTATCTGGCTTAAAGTCCTGTTCGCAATTTGGTGTTAGGGGAGTTTCTCACCTGAACTGAGTCAGTGGGTCCCTAGACATGAAAAATCACAGAGGTGCTCGTCCGCCATAGTGCCAGGAATGGCGCAATGGCCTAATCAAATATGGTTATGATGAAAATCCAACTTTTCTGTTTCTGGGTGTATATGCACATGTAATACCTCTATTTGGACTAATTGTGGTGTGGGGAATTCATTTCTGATATTGTTTTGACCATTTTGGGCGATTTGGACCTCAAAAGGTCATGGTCAAGGTAATTTTGCTATTCCGAAGACCGTGGGCCATAACTTGGCCATTGTTAGGAGTAAAAACAGGTGCAGTAGGTCTAAATCAACGAATGCTGACATGTATAATTCATTTCTGACATTGTTTTGACCATTAAGGATCATCTTGTCTTTGAAATATCAATGTCAATGCCATTTTCTAAAAACGATTTTGTTCATTACTTGCACTTTTATAGTATTTTTTGTAAGTTTGTTACTATTTTATAGTAAGTTTGTTTTGTTTATAACAAAAGACATACTAGTGGGAAATACAACAAGTAAACATCCACATTTAACTTTAAAGGGGGGTTTTAAATGGGTGTTTAAATGAGCAAATAAGACTATTTACGAATAAAAGTGACAAATAAAATCACACAACAAAAGCACACACAAAATTAAATAACAATTTCCCTCAAAGTGCACCATATTAGGATTGTGTGCATCCAAGTTAGTATGATGTGTTTTTACAGGATGTATTCAGCTAGGCAGCCATATCCTCGAGAGTCGAAGTGTTCCTTGCATCCGTCCATGTTCCATTGGTTCTAGTCTTTCCTCAGGTTCCTTGGCTGTTGCAAGCAGGTGGCAAGACATGCACTAGAAAGGTGCCTTGTTGGTCTCAGGCAGCAGTTGTACTTCTCTGCTACCAATGCTGTCTTGTTCTGTCAAGGTCTTTGCCTCTCCAAAGTTTGTTAGATATTGTATTCGGTCAGAAGCCATAGCTGCATGCTTAGTCCCCACCTGGCCCATGCAGTCATCTCCAGTTTCCAAGGCATATGTCCCCTGATCACTGTCTTGGCTAGTGGTGCTCCAAGATGAGAGACTGCTTGATGCTGTAGAAGCATGTGCCGCTGCACACCTAGTGCCATACTGCTACCAGATCTACTTAATCCCCAGTGCTTGGAAGTATCACTACGACAACTCTCTGGGGTCCACTCATAATCCTGGCGACCCATTATTCCCTCCATTAGGTTAGGGTTATGGGTAGGTTTAGTTATAATAGGGCCAGTTGACTCCACATGTACCAGCAGCTTGGTGACAGCCTCCTCAATCTAGTTCAATCTTTGGGATCTCTTCACCTCCAGCCCCTTTTGCAGGGAGCCACTCATCATCATCAGAGATAACAGAGTCGATAGACGCACCCATCCCTCATCAACTTTACAAATTCTGGGTGTCTGAGGAGAACAAACAGCTCTCCAGCTGTGTGTTCGGAATATGGTGTCCATTCAAGCTTGTGGCGATGTATGTAGAACGGCTGCCTTGGAATCTGAAGGTTCCAGGGTCGATTTATGTCTCCTCCTGCTTATTTGTCGAAGTGTCCTTAAGCAAGACACTGAACCCCTAACTGCTCCCGATGAGCACCTTGCATGGTTTCTTGGTGTGAATGTATGTGTGAATGTGTGTGTTAATGGGTGAATGTGAAATACATTACAGCGCTTTGGAGAAGAGCGCTATATACTGTAAATGCAGTCCATTTACCATTATCAGCTCTGTTGTCTCTGTTGATGATGTCGCTAGTGGAGAAGAGATCCCAGACATCTTGAATAGGATTGAGGAGGCTGACACCTGGTGCATGTACAGCCTCCATTATAACTAAGCCTATCCCTAACCTTCACTAACCTAATGGTCAGAATAATGGGATGTCGGAACTATGAGCGGACCCCAGAGAGTTGTTGTCTCCTTCACATTACTGCTATACTACACCCCATATTTCCAAGCACTGGGGATGAAGGAGATCTGGCAGCAGTATGGCACTGGTGAGACTCACTTGCACTGCATCAAGCAGTCTCATCTTGGAGCACCACTAGCCAAGACAGTGATCAAGGCACATATGCCTTGGAGACAGGAGATGACTGCATGGGCCAGGTGAGGATTAAACATGTAGTTATGGCTTCTGACCGAGTACAATGTCTAACAAACTTTGGAGAGGCAAAGACCTTGACAGAACAAGACACAGTATTGGTAGCAGAGAAGTACTACTGCTGAGACCAACAAGGCACCTTTCTAGCGCATTTCTTGCCACCTGCTTGAACAGCCAAGGAACCTGAGGAAAGACTAGAACCAATGGAACATGGAACAGGGCATGACATAAAGGCTTGTCCTGTTGTCCGGGACAAGTGCCCATACTATGGAGTGGAGGGAGCAAGGGGGGTCATTAGCCGTCCTTTTGTTATTATTTCAATGTATGACATTTTTATCCGGACAAGTGACTTTTGTCTCCGGACAAGTGAATGGGAAATATACTTGACACTGATGGAGTTCTGTGCATCATATTTTGCCATGGAACAATGCCAAATCCATCCTGTAAAAACACCTCATACTAACTTGCATGCACACAATCCCAATATGGTGCACTTTGAGGGAAATTGTTATTTAATTTTGTGTGTGATTTTGTTGTGTAATTTTATTTGTCACTTTTATTCGTAAATAGTCTTATTTGCTCATTTAAACACCCATTTTAAACCCCAATTTAAAGTTAAATGTGGATGCTTACTTGTTGTATTTCTCACTAGTATGTCTTTTGTTATAAACAAAACAAACTTACTATAAAATAGTAACAAACTTACACAAAATACTATAAAAGTGCAAGTAATGAACAAAATCGTTTTTGAAAAATGGCATTGACATTGATATTTCAAAGACAAGATGATCCTTAATGGTCAAAACAATGTCAGAAATGAATTATACATGTCAGCATTAGTTGATTTAGACCTACTGCATCTGTTTTTACTCCTAACAATGGCCAAGTTATGGCCCACGGTCTTCGGAATAGCAAAATGACCTTGACCATGGCTTTTTGAGGTCCAAATCGCCCAAAATGGTCAAAACAATATCAGAAATGAATTCCCCACACCACAATTGGTCCAAATAGAGGTATTACATGTGCATATACACCCAGAAACAGAAAAGTTGGATTTTCATCATAGCCGATGGCAGCCATATTTGATTTGGCCATTTGCGCCATTCCTGGCACTATGGCGGACGAGCACCTCTGTGATTTTTAATGTCTAGGGACCCACTGACTCAGTTCAGGTGAGAAACTCCCCTAACACCAAATTGCGAACAGGACTTTAAGCCAGATACTGTATTACTTTACAATGTGCATTACATTCACACACTGAAGGCAGAGGAAAAGATACCAACCTGCTCATCAGGACCAGTTACAGGTTCAATGTCTTGCTCAAAGACACTTCGACACACACCCAGGTGGGGCTAGGAATCGAACTGGGAACCTTCCAGGTCCAAGACTGCTGCTCTACCTCCTAAACAACAATACGGTAATTTAGCTGAGCAGGTTTCCCTGTTATGAAGTTCAGAGTGAACCCAAAACGCAAGGTTAGGCTTAAAAAGTTTTCTGTGTAGAGGACGACAGGGAGTTGAGAAGTGATGGTAAATGGTGTGGACAGGCTGGACCGGCAGGCATATCAGCAGGTTAGCAGGCAAATGAGCACACGTGCATGCAGACGAGGAATGATCCTGAGCACAAGGAAAGACAGTTAATACAAACTTGGATTCTAAACACGAAGAACTAATGACTAAACTACAGTATGGAGCTCTGAAGTGTGTCACTATGGGTTTAAAAATGATCTGATAAAGAGAGTGTGAAGTTCTGCGGTTTAAAATAGAGGGGAGGTGATGAGCTGATGATGGCAGGTGTGTTGGCTGAGGGAGGTGTGGAGCTGATTGAAGGCAGGTGTGCAGAGTTTTGGTGAGTGAGCGGCAGGACAGGAACGCATGAACGCGTACACACGCACGCACACTCACACACACACACACACACACACACACACACACACACACACACACACACACACACACACACACACACACACACACACACCAACAGGGGACACAGTAGGAGAGGGAAACAAACACAAGAGAAGAAACTGGGACACGGATGTCGTCATGATATTTGTACACTTTAAATAATCAGAGGAGTTTGCATAGCTCTAGCCACAATGTAATACTGTTTTATTTGAAAAAGATGGCAGCTAACGTTCGACAATATAGTCTTATTCCCTACACTTGACTTGGAAATAATAGTATAAATTTTACCAACCATCTAGCTGATGGTTAATGCATGCACAAAACATCTGACAGTATTTCTTGATTACATTATGCATTTTATAATGTACAATATAAGCCTGTCACTGCACTAGCGACTCCAAGCCTGGTAAACCAAGCTAGAACAAATTATAATGTGAATTCACACATGCGGGATGGTTTACCAGGCTAAGCGCCTCCTACAGGTTGGTCGGGAGGGATACGTCAGTCGGACGCCTCATTACTCCGACTACATGGCTACGCGTGCGTTTAAGGTTAGGGTCAGGGTTAGAGATGGGGTTAGTAATGGGGAGAGTCGGACCTCGGACGACCGCAACGTCAGAGTAATGCATGTCCGAACAACCTACCCACCCAGGTTGGTTGCGAACTGGGTTGGATGTTGTGTTCCTGCGCATGCCCGTCCTCCCGATGAAACTCCTTTTTGAGACACATTCCCATCCGACATGATCATCTGTAATTAGCATGAGAAGAGAAAAGAAAGTGCCACGTACAATATTTTGAATCATAACTATCTTTAAGGTGCATGGCATTCAGATATAAGTTGCCTATTATTTACAGTATAGGACAGCACAGAAATGGTATGTGCCAGTGAGAAACATGATGGCCACCGGAAAGGATAAAAGGACCGCCACTGTTCTGTCGAGGTTTGCATAGTTTTATCTTCACTAGATCAACTGCAGTGTAAGCCTGTTATGATGTACTACTCAGTGTCTAGGACCCAGGGGAGCAGTTCGACGCTGCTGCGTAGGACGCTCCCCCATTTATTAAATGATTCTGCCGCATTCGCGTAGCTGTATAAATGTCAGCCGACATGAAGGCAAAACTCCATTTAAAGCTTGTCAGTGAGATTTATCAGTGCATTAAAAACTTTTAAATGTGCTGTTTTTTAAAAGCAACAGTGATGTGCCGTAGCTCTCCAGAGCTGGGTGTCATCACATGAGTAAGCAGGGCTATTTAGCAACTAAACTTTCCTATAAACCACCTCTATCACCCCTTCTCTTCTTTAACACATTCTAGCAGAATAGCTTCAGATCACTGTTTAATGACCCGACATTTCTCTACATCTCCATGGAATGTCGGATAATTTTTTCTCTCGAATATATTTGAATAAATTAATATTAATTTGTTTATTCATTCGTCCGTTCATTCATTAGTCCGTTCATTGATTGATTCATTAATTCATTCATTCCTTTGTTAATGTAAAAATAAATACATGCTGTGCTATTGTTAATTAAACTGATATTATGGAAGGATGCTTCCAGTGTATTTAATAGTTTGTCTACAATGTCTTTGAAAGTTCAGTAGTTGATGCATCTATCATCATACTACAATGAGCATTCGCTGTACAGAGTGCCACACATACAGACACACGTGCCACGTACACACACACGTGCGCGCACGCACACACACACACACACACACACACACACACACACACACACACACACACACACACACACACACACACACACACACACACACACACACACACACACACACTCTCTCTCTCTCTCTCTCTCTTTCCAGACTGGCCAAGCTAAATACAGTACATCCCATAACACTGCAACTGTTTTCTAGCGCTCGGTGTGAAATTATGACAGTGTCATTTTTATGAACCTTATGTATTCGGGTGGGTGGAACCAAGGCAATTGTGGAATTTCCCACTTGGTGACTGCCTGGAGTGTCATAAAAGTCTTTGTGGCGCCTAGACACACGCACACACACGCACAGATTGCACACACACAGACAAACACACGCGCACACATACACACACACACACACACACACACACACACACACACGTGCGTACACGCACACAAATGCACGCATGCCGCACACACAAACACATACACACATGCACAACAACTCTGGACTCTAGATTTATAGTGTGCGAACAACACATTAGTTTTTTATTGGGGGTTAAGCCCAACAGTGTTGGGGACCAGCTGACCGTTATGCTGCACATGTTCCCCTTCTGTGGAACACATCCTCCTATTAGCTGCAACTCCCACTAGCAATGGGTCCAGACATGACTATGAATTGGTATGCAAGTTATTTAGACATAAAAACATTATGCACTCACATAAACATACAGCATGCAGTCAGTGATGGAAAAAGTATTCACATTCTTTACTTAAGTAAAGTTATCAATACTGCAAAGTAGTAAAAGTCCTGAATTCAAAATGTACTTGAGTAAAAGTACAAAGTTATTGGTATCAAAATGTACTTACTGTAAAGTACCAAAAGTAGAAAATACTCATTATGCAAAATGTCCCATTTCACAGGTTTTCAAATCCTTTGAAAATAGCAGTGAGCTTGTAGAGCGTCTATTTTGAAATGGCCAAAATGTATATGGGGCTGAAATGGTTAACGTATGTTTTTGAATTAAAACCTAGAAAGTAACTAGTAAGTAAAGTTTTCAAATAAATGTAGTGGAGTAAAAGTACGGGAAACTGGACATACTCAAGTTCAAATACCTCATAATTGTGTTTAAGTACAGTACGTAAGTAAATGTACTTAGTTATTGACTATATGCAACCATGAATGAGCGTCCACAGGCACACAGGCAGGTGCAGTAGCAGTGAGTAATGTAGTGAATGGAGAAGACAGTGTCCTGCATGGCTGTTAGGATGGTGTGGAGAATGGACAGTTTGTCCGGGATCATGTGTGTCTGAGGCTGGGGGTTAACGTCTGCATTTTTCTCATGCACTGCAGCAGGGGTTTACAAAGTGGGTGACGGGGCACCCTGGGGTGCCGTGACGGGAGTCCAGTGGTGCCGTGAGATAATTTGATAATATTTGCAATTCATTTGGACATCATTTGGGTATCATTTTAAACTTGAAGTAGGCTACAAAAATATTTAGTATCATTTTAAACTTGAAGTAGGCTACAAAGTTATTTTCAGTCAGTTCTAACCAAAATGGCTATTATCTCAACGTTTTCCTCGCAAACATAATCACTAAAATATCGTCACTGTCGGGCAGAAACCTTGTGTTTCCAAATTTCAAATGTGTACGTCTTATGGTAAAGCAAAGCCCTGCTTCATCATACAAGACTGTCGCACAAAACTAGTGAAAACAGCCAATCTACAAGCACTTGTAGATCTGCTGTTTTCACTAGTTTAGTACATTTTATAGATGATAAATACAAAACGAACGGTTTTGGACATACAAGGTTTCCACCCGACAATGACGATATGCTATAAATATAAGGTGCTGGGAGTGAAAATTATAATGTAGGGGTGCCTCGGATTAAAACATATATTTATGGGGTGCCCAGAGACAAAAAAGTTTGGGAACCCCTGCTGTAAGTTACATACTAGAGGGGACAGAAGGGATATTTGTTGCTATTTTACTTCAGCAAATATTCATGATCACAATCAACAGTGACACAATTAAAAGTGCAAGTGGAGTGGCTGTAGGCTCAGGAAGCAGTTACATTTCATTTATTTCATTGTAATTGCTTTACATTGAAGTGTACAGTAGGTAACTGCAAGATTAATTGGTGGATTTCAGGGACTCCTAGGTTCCTTTATGGGGTTCTAAATTGAACCTTACAAGTCTGTAACTTTGAAAGTGTACAAATGGAACCAAATGGACCCTAACGGACGGCTCCATTTGGTTCCATTTGAACACTGTCAAAGTTAAGGGGAGATCTTCAAGTTTGAGAACCACTGAATTGGAAATTATCCAGGACTATGGACTGTCACTGGGTGACTGTTGCAAATGTCTTCTTGTGAGGCCTTTGAGGTCAATGGCGCAATGTTTTGATGCAACATGAAACAGGTCCAGTATCTGTTACCATTTATACAAGGAATAAAGACTTCCCTGCAACAGTACCACTCTTCAAGGGAAGGAAAGTTTATTTGTATTTTACATTTCAACAGCAAGGGAATTCAAAGAGCATTAAGAGCATTGAGATACATTATGAATTGACATTGGGGAACATTTTGTTAAAACAAAACAAAAATCAAGAAAGCTCTGTAAATAAAAGGCAGCAGCAAACAGAAAAGTATTCAGCTTTTGATTGAAAAGAATTAAGAGTTGTAGCAGGACTCCTAACATTTCTTCATAATAGCCTGGGGCATGAAATGATCACAAAGGCCTTCTAACAATTTAAACTGAAATTAGTTTGGCTCAAATAATCAAATGACTGTCATGTTGTGACACAACTGTAAAAATAGCCAAAAAAAATGTCTAAATGTTTCCTTAGTTGCCAGGGTGGG
>NC_137811.1:48528394-48690894 GCF_963921795.1 Nannobrachium achirus | reverse complement strand
CCCGAGTTTGGGCCGTTTTTAAAAAATTATTATTTTTTTTTTCAAATTTTTTTTTTTGGACCTCCAGAAATGTATTAGGCATGATCGCGATCGCGAAATTGCATTTTTAACCCCCATACCAACCCATTCTTTCAAACATGGCATAATGGCTGATAAATCATGAATGCCTGAACGGATTTCCAAGCGGATTTTTTTGTTTGAAAGCTGTGAACAGTGTGCACACACGTGGTGCATCATCTAGGCATGGGCGTGCACTTTTTACACAATTGCGCAATTACATGGAAGTCTATGGTAACCATGGCAACGTGGGACATTGAAGAGAAAAAATCATAGCAACATGTGCTTTAACACAAAGTGTTAAAGCACAAAATAATTGTGAATCCTTGTACCCAGGGCCCAGAATTTGGTGCGACACCCCTGTATATGTGCCCAAGTGGAATGTGTACCTGTAAAGCGTATTCATACCCACCGTCTGTGTGTCAGATGGTGTAAAGAAGAAGCTATGTCTCGCCGTTTCCTCGTTTTCCTTTCCTTCCTTTTGTTTACTGCCTCTCCCCTTCCCTCTCTCTGTCCCAGAAACCAGCGCTGAGCTGTTGGCATATTTACTACTTTTGTTTTTCAAAAGAATATTATGTACTGTAGGCACACCGGGAGAGGTTCTAATGAATTTGAATGAGCGTCTCAATTTATTTCCCATGTTTTATTTATTTTTTCTGGGTTTCGGGAGTAAATTGAATCGACGGCGGCGATGCGTGCGTTAGTCAGGAGCAATATATGGGACCTGCTGTTCTGATTAAGTTCCTGTTATGGAGCCGTTCATTATTGATTTCATTTCTTCTCTCCTCCCTCTCACATTCGCACTCTCCATCTCTCCTGGAACTCACCTCGTGTCTCTCTCCCTTCCAACCAAGACCCCCCACCCTCCCCCTGTCTTTTATTATTTTTCTCTTTTCGTGGTGGGTGCTTATTTAAAACCAGCAAGTAGTGATTTAAAAGCAGTGAGTTTTATTTGCCATACTTGTGTTAATATTCTCTCACTGCTTCTATTCGTCAAAGAGTTTTGGAATCTACAGTGATGCAGCAAAGCAAGTCTTCTACAGAGAGAGTTGGTTTTGTTCTGTTTGCAGCAGTTAAAAATTCATGGTTCTCAACGTGGGGTCGAGGCTCCCCCAGGGTTGCTTAAGGGAAGTTGAAGCTTATACAGCCTAAAATTGTATGAAATCGGTGTCCATGACTTAATGCATATCAAACTGGGGTTCCTTGAAATTAAAAAGATTAAGATTCGCTTGTTTAGTCACCACCATCAGTTGAGTACATTTTTAATTTAGTCTGTCAGTATGGATGGACTCATAACGCATGCACACACACACACACACACACACACACACACACACACACACACACACACACACACACACACACACACACACACACACACACACACACACACACACACACACTCTCTCTCTCTCTCTCTCTCTCGCACGCACGCACGCACGCACGCACGCACGCACACAAACACATAAACACCGTTCTCTTTGTTAATGATGCCAAGTGTAATATGGGCTATTAGGCAAGGGCAATATTTTAGTTCAGGGGGGGGGCTTTTTCATGCCTTTATTGATCGGACAGTAGACTAACAGGAAATAGGAAAGAGATGGGGAGTGACGCGCAGCAAAGGTAGTCGGGATCTGGAATCGAACCAGCGACACGCTGTCAGGCTACACTGAGCATATTTGGTATGCGTCTGGACCGGTTCTATTATTTTAAGATTTCAAGATTTATTATTACTAGCCCTTACCCGTTCAAAGATATGAGCTCCAAAATGATGTGCAGTGTGTGGGTTATGGGATGTGCACTGTGCATACAGTATATGAGGGATGGAAAGTAACTTTAACTGGTGCTTGCATGATAATATGTAGGAGCATCAATGTAAGAAATACCCGTTTAGTTTAATGGCTACCCCCGCCCCCCCCCCCCCAGCCCGCCTGCACACACACACACACACACACACACACACACACACACACACACACACACACACACACACACACACACACACACACACACACACACACACACAGAGAGAGCTGGTTAAACATGTTGCCTCATGCTAGATGCAGAATAGATGTGCCTCATGCTAGATGCAGAATAGATAGTAGATACACCATAAAAATGCTAATATACAGTATATGATTTGTGAAAGTGACAAACAGGCTTCACAGTTATGTTAGGTGTGTTCATATGCTAATGGTGATGCGATTTCAGATCAATTGCTCCAGCCACTGAGGAGAAACGCTGTTTCAGACAGACAGACAGACAGACAGACACTCACTCACTCAGACATTCGCAAAATTATAGTATAGATGTATTATAGATGTTTTTATTTGAATATAGAATATAAAATATAATGACTTGACTACTGTATGACGGATTAACTTATCTTCAGTCGTCCTGTCATGTGTAAAATGGAAACCAGTTTGCCATGGTTTGATGGTCAGGTTGTTCACTTATATTACAGTTAGCTTTGCCTGCAAGTCTAGTAGAACTGTCCCATGTGACAATGTGTGAATGTGTGTGTGAATGGGTGAATGTAATGCACATTGTAAAGCGCTTTGGTTCAAGGCCCTATATAAATGCACCATTTACCATAAAACCTTTTGAGTGCTTATGAGTTCAAAGTTGCCACAAGGACATCTGTCTGTTCTTTACAGCTGCGATCAAAATCATGGTTACGCTGTAAAATCTTGAATCCTGAGATTGTACAAACTAGAGGTTCGCGGCTGTACTTTAATGTACTCTACTGTACCTTACTGTACTGTACTTTAATGTACTCTACTGTACCTTACTATACTGTACTTTAATGTACTCTACTGTACCTTACTATACCTTACTGTACTGTACTTTAATGTACTCTACTGTACCTTACTTTACCTTACTGTACTGTACTTTAATGTACTCTACTCTACTGTACTCTACTTTACCTTACTGTACTGTACTTTAATGTACTCTCCTGTACTCTACTTTACCTTACTGTACTGTACTTTAATGTACTCTACTGTACTCTACTTTACCTTACTGCACTTTGCTGTACTCTACTGTACTCTACTTTACCTTACTGTACTTTGCTGTACTCTACTGTACCTGACTGTACCGTATTGTACTGTACTTTGCTGTACTCTACTGTACCTGACTGTACCGTATTGTACTGTACTCTACTTTACCTTACTGTACTTTGCTTTACTCTACTGTACCTGACTGTACCGTATTGTACTGTACTTTGCTGTACTCTACTGTACCTTGCTGTACCGTATTGTACTGTACTTTGCTGTACTCTACTGTACCCTGCTGTACCGTATTGTACTGTACTATGCTGTACCTTGCTGTACTGTATCTTACTGTACTGTATGTAATCTACTGTATCTTACTGTACCTCTCTCTCTCTCTCTCTCTCTCTCTCTCTCTCTCTCTCTCTCTCTTCTCTCTCTCCTCTCTCTCTCTCTCTAACCCCCCCCTTCCCTCTTGAAACCCGATACTTTTGTGATGATAATGACAAATTCACTCTACAGAGGATTGCGCAATAGGTATTGCGAAATAAGCAGACAAACACAAACTGTACGGTAAATATGCATTTTGAAAAGATGACACTAAGTGGATTACGTTCAGCATAGCATGCAGTATATATTTCTGTAATAATGGTGACTTCCAACACGACCGAATGTCGGGAACCGCCGAACAAAATCAGTCTTTGGCCGTCTTGAGTTGGTGTGGCTGAGATGGAACCAAACTGACTCGTCCATTTGGTTCCATTTGCATACGCTCAGAGTTAAATTAACGCAGACGAATTTGCTGTGTAGGCAGTTGCTCTGCAATCTAACATAATGCTAAATAAGTGGTGTTCTGCCAGTTGAGTTTTAAAATGTTATGGATCTCATTGTGTGTGTGTTATGGGTTGCACGCACCACAGCCTGACTAAAATTGTTTTAACTGTGGCTCTGGCTCTGATGGACTAACAACAGTGTTCTAATGAGCCTTGCAGCCTTTCCATTTCTCTCTCTATCTCATGGCCTGTAAAAATGAGGCCAAATTGGTGAGAGAGAACAGGAGAGAACAGCGAAATGCAATGCATTTTAAACAGACTTGGGTCATATTGATGAAATTGAGATAGTATACTGGCAGGCTATAGTTTACACAGGGAATGGATCGTTGTTTATTGCTAGGCCTTATGGACAGTTTGTTCTGTATCAGATCCTCTTTTGCCAATAGTCAGACAAAGTATCTGTGATTTAGACTGTGAAAGTGTAAACACTTTAAAACAAGAACACAAATATACAGTGCCTTCCTTCTGGACTTTACAGATATATTGTGTCATCATATGTCACTGTATATCTGTACATCTGTATAGCCTATCTGTATATGGGCACATTCCCCGGTTTAGAAGTGCAAACATGATTTTAAGTCTACTATTTTATTAATCCACAAAGTCAGATTCTTCCCGGCTGTGCTCACTGATTAGAATCTGAGTACTTTGTGCACGGATGTTGCAGATCTACAGTACCAGCTCAATCTCTTATGAGCTTGTAGATCTGCTATTTTTTGACTGATGTCAATGTTCCCCCAGAATATGGATGCTGGGGCAGTAGTTAAAGAGGACATAGGCCTACGTAGCTGAAGCCTTGTCTCTGGAGTTATGGAGATCAGCTAATCTAAAACACCAGCACGCTGGCAGCTGTCTTGATGCTAAGCCAGGATAACAACGCTAGCTATTAGGGGGCTGGTTCTGGTCTTCTCATGACTAACTTCCCATAACCTGAGTCAGGAGCCAGCTCATAGTGAATGGAATGCAACGACAGGTTTCATGGAAAAATTAAAATTACATTTGTTGGTTTAATGAATGTCTGGTTTTCTGTCTGGCAGTGTGTGTGGCTGGTTGGCTGGCTGATAAAAGACCCTGGCGAATTAGCCATGTTTTCTGTGGCCAGTTGGCTGGTCGGTTTTCTTGCTGACTAGTTGTTTTATCTTTCATCTGGCTAGCTGTTTAGCTCTTGGCTGGCTCTCTTTGGCTAAGTGGTGTTGATTAAAGTGTATTACTTTTGATTTGTTTTCAGTTATTTTGAGTGGAATGGAGAGATATATATAATATGCAAATGTTGGCTATAGCCTATATTTGATTAATATATAGAATCAAAATCTGTGTACAGTAGAAATCTATGAAATGCATACATTCTACACATTATTCATATATCATGAAAGTTGTCTGTATAAACTCTGCAGTTCCTAACCTAAGCTGAGAAATAACTGTGGAGTGAAACATGTGTGTATTTGGTGATTTGGCTGGGAAAGAGGAATGATGAATAGGCTTGGACCTCAGGAAGCTGGCGCTGAGCCTGTAGGTGTGGAGGCCAAGCTCCCAGTCAAGAGATAGCTAGGAGAGCAGCGGTTGGGGAAGGTGGGGACTTTTGGGTTAGTATGGGTGACCTAGGAGGATTAAGGATTTAAAAGTTGAGTGTGGGTCCTGGGCCTACCGGACCAGACAAATATGTAACTCTGAGTACAAATTAAACTTTTGTTGCCCCAATCTATACAGTAAAATTCTTCTGCACGCAGAGTTACAGACCCGTAAGGGTCCATTTTGACCCCCTAGTGGTCCCCGGACCACAATGCTGAGAACCAGTGAGCAGGAGTATTTGAGGGAACTGGGTTTCAAAAGTTGTGAACTGGGAGTTGGATGTCTGGAAGTTAGAAGGGTGGGGCTGGAATGGGGAAAGTGAAGTGAGGTCTGGGAGTGAGGGGAGTTTGGAGTGTGGAAGGAACTGCAACAAACAAAACTCCATTTCCTAGTGCAACTACAGTATCAACTGCCTGTTTTAAAGCCTGACCGAAAGTAGCCAATCTAGAAGCTCACAAGATGTTGCAGCTTGATGCCTTGTGAGCTTGTAGATCGGCAACATGCAGTCTACCTAAGAACACCACACAACCAATTATAATGTGGATTTATGTTGAAATTAAGTTTCTTTTTAAAGTGTGTGGTGGTTTAGTGGCGAACTTAGGACAGCGTATTAGGGCCATCTGGATGAGAGAAATCCTGCTGTGGGGGCGGGGCAAATTTAGACATTTTCAGAGTAAAATGTCGTATGTTTCTGACTTAAATAATTGCGACATTAATCTCAAAGATTTCTGCCACATAAATCTAGCAAATTTGCTTGTTATAAACATGCAAACTTCTGACTTTCTAAACTCAGAATTTTTGATTTGAGGAGGCGCTTCATATCACTTTGTTTGGATCAAAGCCTAAAAATCACCCGCTTTGCAATATATGGCTTAATTAAATGATACTTTACAATCGGATTTAGCTGTTTAAGGAACTATATATGCTACTCTTGAATTAAATTGATCAATTAATCAAAGCGTTATATGGCTATCGGAAATTATTTGGTTTCATTTTATGCTTACAGTTACAGATCTATAAGGGTCCATTTGGTTACTCTCCATCATTTAGCTGGGGACCACCTGGAACCCCCTCAAGGACCACTGGTGGTCCCCGGACCTCTGGTTGAAAACCATTGGTCTAATCTAAGAACGTAATGATTTGTCCCGTGCGCAATTCGCTCCGTTCCATTTCATTAAATTAAATGTCAGAAATTTGCCCCGCCCTCACCGGAGGATTTTTTTATTCATTTCTCTCGTCCAGATGGCCCTAATAGGCCGTCGTACGAACTTGTACATATATATCGTCACTGTCAGTCAGAAACCTCGTATCTCCAAGTTTCAAATGTTTTTTGGTAAATTAAAGTCCTACTTCATCATACAAGTGTCGCACAAAAGTCACACAACGCCGTTGTGTGCTTGTAGATCGTCTGTTTTCACTATTTTAAATCGTTTTTAAAATAATAACAAAAAAAGGAAGGTTTTGGACATACAAGGTTTCCACCCGACAACAACGATATGCTTGGGTAGACTGAATGGGGTAAAGGATACTTTTGATTCAGCAAAGAAACTCCCACAGTGAAACACTGGCTAAAACTGACTGTGAACAGATGAATAGATAAACAGAATGCGGCATAAATGGGACTTGGAATGAGGGACTGCAGTTGGCTTTGAGTTTGGGAAGCTGCTCTTTGGGGGACTATGAGAACGGATCAGGGACCGGGGCCGTACACACACACACACACACACATACAGACGGACACACACACACGCATGCATGCATGCATGCCCCTCATACACGCACGCACGTACACACAACAAATACTCCGTTCTTTCATGCTAAGCCAACTGTTCTTCCAGCTCTGGAAAGACTTTTGGGAAGATATTTTGGACGATATAGAGTGTGAGATTACAGGAATCCCAGAGAATCCACATTGGCTGGACAACAGAGAGTGAAAGAGAAAGAGAATTAAGTGGAAAGGCGCTAATGAAAGTGTGTCACCATATTGTAATGTTCTTGGGGAGTGTGATTTAGTGCAGTGGTTCCCAAACAATTGTTCGGGTCGGGACCTTTTTTTGGGTTGCAGTCAGTTAAAAAACGTGTGAAAATAGCAGATCTTCAAGCTCACAATGTCAGCTATTTCCTCTATTAAAACGTGGTTATTCATAATTTCATATTTTTGTAAGTTCGGGTCCTAGGAAGGAAGGCAACAGATTTCTCTTTTGGCAGCCAATGATTTAGTGCATATGAATGCTATATCATCACTGCATTTATTGGGAGTAGGCATCATCACTACTTATTATAATGTGTTACTTAAATTCTATCAGTAGCATATTAAAAGAGTAAATATATGTAGTAAATTACATTAATTAACAACACTTAACATTTCATGCTCACCCCAATTTAGAATAAGTGGGTAATTTTGACTGAAGCATTTGCATTTCATAATTTAGGCAAAGCTAAATTTAAATAAATAAGTCAAATTAAATAATGAAACTGCCTGCAGCAGTTTAACAATAAAATAATACATTTTGCTGTGGTTTTGAGGTGTAGGCTTAAAGCCAAAAGAAACATTAGCATTTGTAGATATTGTATTACCTGTCAGCTCACCCTAATTTTGTCTTTAGACAATTTGAGAGCTGAAAATGTCACTGCCTGAGGCTTGGTGACACTAAATGTTTTTCTCAGTGTGCCCATTGTGTTTGTTATTCCTTGTATTTAGTGTTAACTTTCCAAACCAGCTTGTAAAAAGTAGAAAACGGAATAGGCTTCGATGGTTATTGTACATCTGTGTGCTACTATTTTACCTCTGTTCTGTGTCTCTAAACACTCTCATTTCCTAAACCACAATAACCCTGGTATCCCTATTTTGGTCATGTCATTATAGGCGAGAATCTTCAAAACTTTTCCTGTAAATACTAAAATGGCTGTTATACAAGCTCTCAACGTGTCGTTTCGCAACGCACGAGAGCTTGTAGATTGGCTATTTTCTTATCTTGTCTTATAGGGCTCAATTTAATCTTCACTACTTGTTTTTCACCTCTCTCTATCTATCTCCGTCTCTGTCTTTCTCAACAAGCAGTGCTAGACTGTTATTGGGGTCTGTATAGTGTCTGTGCTGTGGTATTTTGTCTGTTGTCTTGCCAAGGCTGACATGAGGGTTTTAAACATGGACCTAGACACAGCGTGATGGAAGCTAGGGGTCCAAAACGTCTCCTCTACCGGACACAAAGAGCTGTCAGGAAGTGAAGGGTCAAAAGGGAGGAAGTGGATCTCCCATTTCACTACAGGAAACACTGGCGGAGCGGTGGGGCGAGGGTTTATGTGAGGTGGTGCCACCTGGATGGTGTCCATGCTTTGACTTTTAACAACTTTACAATTAGCTTCCCTATTTTGGGAAATTCATTATAAGCAAACATTTTCAAACATTCAAGAATATCTGTAATAGCAGGTCTCCAAGCTCACAGCGCGTCGCAGATCGGCTATTTGTGCAGTGCAACACCGTCATACTGTTTGACAATTGTACAGCTTAAGTGGTTAAGAGCTTATTTTGTTGTTTTTCTTCAAAATCCGAAGTAAGTCCAAAACAAGTCAAACAACAAAAGTGCCAAAGTTAGGTTGAGCTCGTTATGAAGAAACAGGCTATTAAATAACAAGAGCAATGACCTTGTACGTTTTAATAGATCACAACAGCTTGTGTTTTACTGAGGCGGAAATCTTTCAAATCAATCACAGACACTGCGCTGTGATGTAGACACTGGCTGTGATGTAGGAGTTAGTCATAAAGCACTGTGTAATGTCAGGACCAATCAATAACAGAAGAAAGCCAATAAATCGCGAAGTTTTAAAGCAGCAGGGGCATTTTTTCATTCGTCGAGCAGGAGCAGGTTAGCATGAAAACAGCACAGCTGTCGGGTGGAGGAAATCTACTGTATTTGAAATTCTAATTATTTGAAAAACATTTAGAAATACTGAAAATAGCAGTTCTACATTTTCCCTCCTTTTGTCAGACACTTTTGTATGACCAGTGGTGTAAAGTAACTAAGTACATTTCGGCTACTTAAGTACTGTACTGAAGTACAATTTTGAAGTATTTGTAGCCTACTTTACTAGAGTATTTCCAGTTTCCAATACTTTTACTTCTACTCCACTACATCATGGATCCTTACTTCAGTACATTTATTCGATAACTTTAGTTACTAGTTACTTTGATATAAATGATAAAATTATAAAACATCCATGAACCAGTTTAGTGCTATTTTGGCTGTTTGAAAATAGTGATTGCGACGCGTTGTGAGCTTGTAGATCTGCTATTTTAATCATTTTATACTTTTACTTTTGGTACTAAGTACATTTTGATGTCAATACCTTCGTACTTTTACTCAAGTACATTTTCAATTCTGGACTTTACTTGTAACAGAGTATTTCTACATTGCAGTATTGATACTTTTACGTAAGTAAAACATTTTAGTATTTTATTCCACCACTTTGTATGACAAAGTAGGCCATTAATCTGTCTGAGAAAAAAAAACTAAACATAAAAAGTTCAAATACGGAGATAAGAGGTTTCTGGCCGGCAGCAAGGAGTGGTATCAGAGTGAGATGTATTGTTCTGTGTCACAGCGTGCGCGCCAGCTCCTCTGTCAGCATGGCTGTCAGGGGGTGAGAGCAGGAGAAAAAAGTGCTGAATCACCCCCAGGCTAGCTGGTATCATTTACGTTCCAAACTTTCTCCGTGTTGCGGTGACCTTGAGAGGCAGAGAGCAGAGTGAATGAACAAGTGAGCAAGAAATGTGGGAAAAACGAGGAGAGAGAGAGAGAGACCCCTCCAGCCTGTTTCTCAACAGATGATCTGTCAGCCCCCCGCTGGTCCCCAGACTCCTGGTACATGCGGCACGGCACACGCATGCACTCGCACGCACGCACGCACGCACGGTCGCACGCACATACACACTGTGGTGTAAAGAACTAAGTGGATGTACTTAAAGGAGTAGTTCACCACTTTTCAACCTGTCTTCATATAATAGGTCCTCACTAATGTTCATGATAAAATATCACAATTTTTTTCTACTCTGTCCAAGTCTCCTAGGAGAGCTGTGGGAAGTTCAGAATCCATCGTCTTGTGACATCATCATTTTCCAAAAAAAGAAATTAATCAATATTTTTGAAAAAAAAAATAGATTTTTATTATCGCGAGAACAATGGCTTCCACTTTAAAATTGCAACTTTTCAGGAATAGAAAGCCTGCAGTTTCTATAAGCTGGATTGGCAATCAATGATGTCACAAGACGATGGGTTTCTGACCTGCCTACAGCCCTCCTCTGAAAAAAAAAAAAAAAAAAAAAAAAGCTATTTTTGAGTGAGGACCAATTATATGAACATAGGTTGAAAAGTGGTGGAGTGCCCCTTTAAGTACTGTACTTAAGTAAAATGTTTAGATATTTGTACTTTACTTGAGTATTTCCAATTGTCAGTACTTTTACTTCCACTCCACTACATCTCAGAGGCAAGAATTATACTTTTACTCATACACATACATTAAAGACTTCATGCCCTATATACATTTTGGCTATGTGCAAATAGCCGATCTACAAGCTCACAATGCCTCGCATTTTGAGCTTGTAGATCTGCTATTTTCAAAAGATATATGTACATTTGAAAACTTCTTACTTCTTCTTACTTTTGGTACTTTAAGTACAGTTTGATTACCAATACCTTTTTACTTTTACTCAAGTAGAATTTGAATTCCGAACTTGTAACAGAGTATTCCTACATTGCAGTATTGATACTTTTACTTAAGTATAAATGTGAGTACTTTATCCACCACTGCATACACATCCATGCACGCACACACACATATAATACACACATTCACGTATACTCACTCTTTATCCCTGCTGGCGTTGTTGCGTGGAAATATTCTATGTCCAATGGATGTTGCAATGGATCAAATGATGGATGTTGCAATGGATCAAATGTAGTTATTATTTAGACACAAGCTCTTGTTACTTTTCATTGGTTCAGTGTTTATAAAACACACATACTTAATAACGTTCACTTTCAAAATTGATCAAAGATATAAGCAGACAGATTTTCAGCAAATGTTTGCTACTTTGGCGTGACACTCTTGTACGATGATTGAATTCATGACAAACTAAACAACACAAAAAAACATAAAAAGTTGAAATGTGGAGATAAAAGGTTTTTCTACTCCTACGAACACAGCTGAATGTCTGGGAAACGTTGGAGGACACATGTGCTCCCGCTACTCTTCTTCTCCTCTCCTCCTCACCTCACCATGCAGCTCCATCCGTCATGCACAACACCCTGGCTTTCTAGCCCTGTCTCTCCCTCTCTCCACAATTTATCATGTGTTTTACTTCTCTCTGCAGGCCCTAAATCTCCTGAGTTAGCCTGCAGTCATGGAAGAACAGCTTAGCCACACAGTAAAATGCTCAGCATTGATGTTGAGAGTGTAAAAATTGACCCAAATGCATCCGTATGGGGTCCACACATACACGTGAACGTGGTGAAAGGATACATTTTTACCTTCTCAGAGTTAAACTAGAAAAGCACGTTCCTCAGAGTGCAGATCTACGCCAGGCCCGGTTGCCTACACACAGCTTGCAAAACTTTGGAAGGCAGTCAGTCATAGCCAATTGGAATTAAATGTGAAAAAATGGACTGATACATCTTGATCATATGGCTGATTAAGTGTACCAATTTGTGGCAACATTTTTAGGAATAGTTGCAAAAAGTGTGTTTTCAAGAAAACGGTAAATGTCTGAAAATATAGACTGGCACAAATGAGCCAAAACGTGAAGCGGGCTGTGCCACCATGAGGCCAATTTGAAAAACCAGGGGTGGAGGTTCATCTGACTGACTGACTGACTGACTGACTGACTGACTGACTGACTGACTGACTGACTGACTGACTGACTGACTGACTGACTGACTGACGAACACAAGGACGGACATGAATGAAAACATAGTCTCTTTCTTTCAGACATTTAACATTTAGCATTTTATTTAGCATTGAAGAAATTTCTATTCCCAGTGACAAGCACACATTGCAGGCGTATACACACACACACACACACACACACACACACACACACACACACACACACACACACAACACAAACCCCTCGAGATATAGAATGTATAACATACAGTGCATACATTCTCAGATAAGCAATTGTTCAGTTGCCACGTGTGCAAGCATGAACACAGTAACACACACATATATCCTAATACATAGTCTTTCTCGGTTTTCCTGTCTCACACACGCGCGCGCGCGCGCACGCACGCACGCACACTCACTCACTCACTCACTCACTCACTCACTCACTCACTCACTCACTCATACAGGTGTTGGTCCACAGGGATGTCAGAAAGTGCAGTAGTGGTGTTGAGGTCTCGTCACGGTCTTGCCAAGCTGCCTCAAATGTCTCCTGGGGTTTTAACACTACTGTACAGCCCCACCTCTCTGTATCTTAGACATACAGGCACATACTGTACAGTACACATGTACGCTTGTGTGTGCGTGCGCACACATGCACGCACACACACACACACGCGCGCACGCACGCACGCACGCACACACACACACACACACACACACACACACACACACACACACACACACACACACACACACACACACACACACACAAACTGCAATATATTACATTTCTGTCACTCACTGAGTAAAGACATTTCAACACTTGAGCAACTTTTGATTGACCAATAATATGCCAGCTGTCCTGTGAGAGTTTACCATTTACAGGGAAACGGATACAGAAGTGAACTTAAGCCAGTGGTGGAAGAAGTACTCTGATGTTTTACTGACAATACCACAATATACACTCTGTTACAAGTAAAACATCTGTATTAAAAATACAGTATCTTTCCAGGCACAGATGTGCTTGGATTTTTTTATATAATATAAAGTAAAGTACAGTAGAAGTACCTAAAGAAAAAGTACGGTACTTAGTTACTTTCCACCACTGACTTTAGCATTTTATATTGTGTAGGCAGAGTGCAGAATGAGCCAGTGGGCTGACATTAGTTTGCTATCCTGGCAAGACAAGTGTGCAATTGCCTCTGAACGACTCAAATGACTCTATGAGTCATCCCTGACATCAAAGATGATAATAGCACTTCCTGAGGCTGTTATTTGGACTATCTTCCATCAACGTTAACCGTAGCAGAACAAAAGGAGTCGGTACATGCACAAAGAGGGTGATGGAGAGAATCAGAGAAAATATTTGCATTATGTATAATGGGGAAGAAATATTTGGGAGCAAAAGATGAATTGAGAAGGAGACTGGAGAGTGCAAAGGGGCTTACACTGCTCAATATTAATTTATCTCAGAACAGTGTACAAATGGATCCACAAGGGTCCGTCAGTTCTGATGAGTCTATATCTGTGGTTCCCAAAAGTTTTAGCTTGTGACCGACCCAAACTAGCGAAAACAGCAGATCTACACAACAATCCGCTTTGTGCCAAGTTGTGAGCTTGTAGATCGGCTATTTTCACTACTTCTTAGACATTTGTTTTCTAATTTATGGAATTTCTTAGGTTTTTCTTTTTTTTTATATGTTTTGAAATAATAATAATTAACAACAAAATGTAGGAAACAAAAATTAAGGAACCCATAAAAATGTGTCCGCAACCCACAAAGTTCTAGACTGTAACAGGATAAAGGGAGTTCTTCTTTGTTTGCCCCTCCTGCCTTCACCTTCCTGCCAACTTCATTTCCCTGCAATGTGGCGGTTGGATTTATGGATGTGCTCACACCGCTGAGCCACCACAGGAGATGGAGCGGCACACATGTGATGGAGCGCCGCGCAAAATCCAGGAGCTCCAGTGAGGAGCTGAGTGTCTGATCAGTGCCAAGAGCGGATTGGAGAGTGGCTGGTTCTGGAGAGCCCACACTGTGGAGCCTCCGTGCTGCATTGAAGTTCAATAAAACATCTGTGTGATGGGAGCTGTTCACTGTCCATTTGGTAATGTCAGCAACACACGTTTACTCTGCAAGGTTTCTGGGTGTGGGATTACGTGAGAATTTGGCATTAAATTGTATTTTGCAGCATTACAGCAGCAGGTAGTGTATTTGTTGTTAAGATTGCTACTACGGGTGCGTAGCGTTGTTCCGACATGTCATTAGTCCGATGTTGCGTTCGCCTGTCTTTCCCCACTGACTATAACACTACAGTATCTCTAACCCTAACCCTAACCCTATAACCGCACGCCGAAACTAATGGGACGTCGGACTATCGAAATGTTCTGGCTGCTATAATGTTGAGGATCCAAAGCCAAAGAACACTGTTATTTACCTGTATAATATGTAACAATACTTCTTAAATCAACATACAGTATCAACAAGGCATTTTCTCTGCATCTCAGACAACAGTATGCTGACTGACTAAACATTACGCCTGGAAAGAAACCTGTCAAAGCAGGTTTGCCACATACTGAACTGAATTATTATGATACATGCCAATTTACGGTTTTACACCAAATGCGTTTTTGCATGAGTGTACTGTGCATGTGTGTTATTGCTCATTGGCTCATGGCGGTTAGCATGCACAATTGTGCATTTATATATTTGTGTGCAGAGGGCATCTTTTTCTGTGTCATGTGGAAGTGACAAGCCGATTCGCGTGTCTGCTGGACAAAAGGAGAATAAGCTGGATATCCCCCTGTCAGGGAATATAACGTCGCTGTCGGGCAGAAACCTCGTATCTCCAAGTTTCAAATTTGTAAACTTTTTCGCAAAGCAAAGCCCTGCTACATCATACAAGGCGGTCGCACAAAAGTAGTGAAAACAGCAGATCTACAAGCACACAACGCCTCGCGGTGCGAGGCGTTGTGTGCTTGTAGATCGGCTGTTTTCACTAGTTTAGTTCATTTTTTAAATGATAAATACAAAATGAACGCTTTTGGACATACAAGGTTTCCAGTTACATACCTGTCAAAGCAGGTTTGCCACATACTGAACTGAATTATTATGATACATGCCAACTTACGGTCTTACACCATTAATTGGCTGCAGCTGTACGAGCATAATTCTTGCCTCAAGTTTGCCCCATAGACTGTTGATTTTCCTTTGTCTGAGTCCCATCTGTTACTGTTTCTCCTTCCACGGACATATTTCTTAATCATGGGAGCTGATGGGTTGTTTATTATAGCCTATGGTTACTCTCCATGACCCTGTCAACTGCTTTACATTACTTAAGGTCCACCCTCCAGTTCATTTGGCATGTTTGTACTTACTGGTCAATTAGTAATGATTCAGCACCAAATTTAGCCAAACAATACCATTTTTGTGCCAAACGGTGGCATGGAAACAATGTCCTGCACATACACATTAGCATTTTCAGCAGTTTATGTATGGTACATGTCCAGAAGCTTTGTATTTATGGACTTCTGAATGTATTGAATGTCTGACAAAACAAAAAGCAATAGTTCTTGTGAAGCATTTCATTTCCATTGTCGTCTGTTATAATACAGGCCCACAGAATGTCAATATATTTTATTATTTGTTGCATTTAAAGTGCTGCGGAGCACCGGAGCTACATCATTTTAGATAGGTGACTCTGAAGCAGTGTGCTAGTAATGAGAGACACAATTTGTGCGTGCGTGAATGTGCGACTTTGGTTTGTGTGTAATGACTGATTGTATGCTTGTTGCGTGAGTGAATGCGCTGTGTGCGGAACAATGATGATTGAATGTAAGTGGTGCCTATCAACTGTGGTCGCATTTCATGGAAACCTACGGAGGTTTGAAAACTCATTTAGCCACGCCACTTCAAAGAATAGAAAACATTATGTAAAACCTGTGCTGGATGTTCAGGCGCCCTTCTCCTCGTCTCCCTCCTCTTCCTCTATTGCTGTGTAAAGTGGACAAGAGAACTGGTCTGTGGAAAATGAATTACTGCTGCTGTTCCGCTTTTGTTTTCACTGCACTCAATTTTGTGTGCGTGCGTCTGTGTGTGCGCTCACACGTGTGCGCGTTTGTGTGCGTGCGTTTTTGCATGAGTGTACTGTGCATGTGTGTTATTGCTCATTGGCTCATGGCGGTTAGCATGCACAATGTGCATTTATGTATTTGTGTGCAGAGGGCATCTTTTTCTGTGTCATGTGGACACGTGTTGAAGTGACAAGCCGATTCGCGTGTCTGCTGGACAAAAGGAGAATAAGCTGGATATCCCCTTGTCAGGGAATATAACGTCACTGTCGGGCAGAAACCTCGTATCTCCAAGTTTCAAATTTGTAAACTTTTTCGCAAAGCAAAGCCCTGCTACATCATACAAGGCGGTCGCACAAAAGTAGTGAAAACAGCAGATCTACAAGCACACAATGCCTCGCGGTGCGAGGCGTTGTGTGCTTGTAGATCGGCTGTTTTCACTAGTTTAGTTCATTTTTTAAATGATAAATACAAAATGAACGCTTTTGGACATACAAGGTTTCCACCCGACAACGACGATAAAATACACTTCATGCACACACAGTCTTACACACTGCTTCACAGACTCTCACTGTGAACTGTCAACAAGAGAGGGGCAAAAGAAATGAGGGCGAGCACAGCGCAGGAGCTCTGCAGTTCCACACTGGGGTTGGTACCAAAGCCATGCTGAAGTAATTGCAGCCTGGTCAGCACTGTGTCAGTAGAAAGAGCTCTACAGGGCATGTAGTCTGTAACCTGTAAGTTCATTAAGTTGGACACACATCCGAAGATCTTCACCCCACTCAAGTGAAACTGCAGAACACAAATGGCAAGGTCAGGATTAATATGACAACCATTGGCTTGAAATGTTGGTGGAAATGTATGGCAATTAGAGTAGAGCAGAGTATTATGAAATGTGTTTAGTTCACTGATCTAGGTTTAAAGTGAGGATCAGGACAATTGGGGCTCCATACAATCCTATGTTGATGCAGTACTAGTTAGTAGGTGTATACTGGTAAGTTGATGAACTGATTTATTACATATTGATACTCCTAATCTTTCTCTCTGTTTTAGTTTTTGAGAGCCACAACTCAATACTGTACTCTTCCAAGTACTCTTCTTTTCTCTTCTATAGGAAATACTGCTCCAAAAGACAATTCAGTGTATCAATTCTGAGCATTTACTTGTTTTACAACAATGTTTTAGTTATACAGCTTGTAATTCGCAGCAATGCTCCACTGGTTGGTTGCACCAAAACCATCCGTCTCTCATATTTTCAAAATGCATGTGAAACATCGATTTAGCTGTCACTCGCTGAATCAAGAGCTCTTATAAATAAATTGAGAGTTAGCTCTCATCCTAATGGTCTCGTCTTCTCTGACTGAACTGCACATATTCAACGTCTCAGTTTTTTGGACTGAGAAGCTTTTAACAGTGAGCCCCAGGAGAACCCCCATAAAGCCATTATTTTTCCAAAACGCTTCCACCCGTAATCAATAATTGCTGACTCAGCGTTGCGGCCTGCATGAAAGCGGCCTGTGAGCAGGGCGTCATTGCCTGGTTGCGTATTAAAACCCATTTAGGCCTAGAATTATTGAATGCTTTAACCAGTGAAAAATAGCAGATATACAAGCTCACAGCGCGGCACCGAGTGCCGCGCTGCGAGCTTGTAAATCTGCTATTTTTGAAAAAGTTGTGAAAATGTGTGCAAATCTTTGAATATGTATTTCAAAGCGAACGTTTGTAACTCAAACTTTGCTTCTGGGTGGTCCCTGGAACTAGATATTTTGAGATGCGGGTTCGTGGCCAAATAAATCAGTTTGGGGGTCCTTCACATGAAAAGGTTTGAGAACCACTGACATAGTAGTCTCTCAAGAACAGACTAACCGAGCTCCATTTAAGTGAAAAGGACCTTTTCTTTGACGATGGCTGGCCATATTGCTGACATAGAAACATTGTTTTTTCAAAAAATCTTAGAACAATTCAAAAGACACTTATAGAATCGATCAAAATTTGAATTTTCACGATTTTTCAAAAATAGCAGATCTACAAGCTCGCAGCACGGCACTCGGTGCCGCGCTGTGAGCTTGTATATCTGCTATTTTTCAATAGTTAAAGCATAAAATAATGATACACAATAATGTGTACCCATTCTAAAGGGGTTAAAACAAGACGATTAAACACTGTGGTAGGACAAGGACAGTATAACATAATGGCTCTGCTTTACTGCTGTCGTTAGGTGCCTGCCATGGCCCCCCGTGTACAGTATGATCTGTTCACATTTAACAAGGGGTCCAGTGAGGGAGGTAAAGTGTTCCCCTCAAATGTTGGAGCTGACTATGGCTATGCAAAACATGTTTTTTGTTAACAAGAAGGGCTGCAGCCACTGCCGTGCCCTCTAACACGGCCATTCTCCTGTTAAAATTACCAGGGTATGAAGCAGGGACTGCGTGGATGAGGAATGAAGGCCATTGACTTAAGCTTGTTGAGTTTAATGGGGCAGTAAGGCTATAGCAGGGATAATGGCTAAGGGTGAGCTCAAGCTACAAGCCTGTTGGGTAGCAGGTACAAATGGAAAGAGTTTTGATTGATTGATTGATTGAATACTTTATTAGACAGAAATGTAAACAGCACGAGGAGGTACAGTCAGACATTTGGGCTAAAAGGGATAGAGGAGGCAAGATATAGGTAAAGTACGATATGTTCAAGAATTAAAGGGGGTTTATTGATATTTTGATTCTGCCACTCCAGAGAAGCATGATTCACACTAGTCAATAATGTTGGTTAAAAATTACTTTGTTTATTATCCATGAAAGAATTTACATTTACCTGTTGTAATGCGTGAACAATTCATGTAGGCCTACAGTGTAGTTCAGTTGTTGGGGAATTTTACTACCTTTTACATTTACTATACTTTAACTACTTTCCTGGCTTGTCTGATGAACTCATGGATGGCACAGTATCTGTGGCGTGCAGTTTGAAGATGTTCTGGATGTCTGTTGGATCAATTTAAAATACCAATACTTGATCCAGATGAAAACAAAAGGTCTGCAATTATGCAAAATGACAGCATTGGCATTGACAATAAAGTGATGTTGCTGACTGGTTTATGTCTCTGTGACGGTGATTTAAGCAAGATGTATCTACAGTATTGTTAAATATACCGGTATACTGTGTGTTTGAAATAAAATCTTTTTTTTTTGGAGCTGTGTGCAGCTCCCTATACGTGGCTGTGTGGGTCTGTCTGTGTGTGTGTCTGTCTGTGTGTCTGTGTGTATGTAGCCTGACTTCGGCGCGTAACTAGTGCCGCACCATTTACGCCACTCGCGCAATATATACATCAAAATGTGCGGCTCGGCCGGGAATGGTGTTCTATTACCTTTCGTTCCGATCCGCCTTACCATGCCGACGTAATCGGCAAAAAACGACGCTTAATTGTCCCCATTGACTTATAATGGGACAATGCAAGAAATCACTTTCAAGTATTTTTCTCTCGTAAACCATAGGAGCTACAGTTTCAAACCTCGGAGAGGAGATTCATAATGATTTTAAGAATGAATCGAAAAATAATTACATCACTCGGCCTCATGGTGGCGCTATAACGGCCCACTTTACGTTTTGCCCCGTAACTCTTGAACCGTAGATCGGAAAATTAAAATTCTTTTTTCCCTGGATTCCTTGGGTCAAGACGCATATAGGCCACGCCCATTTGCGCCAGGATAGATTTTCCGCCATCTTGAATTTTCTCCAAAACACACTTTTTGCTCCTTTTCCTACATATTTTCTTCAAATGTCACAAAAATCGGTACACATGATCTACACACACACACACACACACACACACACACACACACACACACACACACACACACACACACACACAGCTCCACTTCACACGGGTGTGATTTTTTTCTTTCAGAAAACTGCATTTCAAGAATTGGTCTCAGGTCTAAATGGGTTAAGTGAAAGCAACAATTTACATGCGTATTCACAATAAAATATTTGGTTTCCTTCAGTGTGTCAGGGATTGTACTGATCTCTTTTTCATAATTTTTGCTCTATTTCCTCTTTTCCTCTGCTTTCCTCTCCCTCTCCCTCTCCCTCCTCCCTACTTCTCCTCTGCCAGATGGCTGCTCCTTAATCAAACTCCTTTACCTCAGAGAGGTAAACACATTACACTGCCCTGATTACACTGACTTGGCGAGGCATACGGTGTGTGCGTGCGTGTTTGTGTGCATTCACACAGTATGTGCATGCGTCTGCGATGGTGAGAGAGTACACGCAGTGTGCATTTGTGTGTTTGAGAGAAAGAGAGATGGGGGAATTTTAAAAGTCAGTGGAGCAGGTTATACTCTTGGGCTCCCTTACACTCTCATTAAAAGCTGCTCCATCTACGAGGGACAGAAACATACACACGCACTCCGCAACGAGCAAAACTGTTCGCTCAGCACATCGTCACTTGTTCTACCAATCCCTCAATCTTGGACGGTAAACAATCCCCACGGCACACTGTAGCTATGGAAACTCACGTTGCCGTAGGCTCTTCACATGGTTGGACGGCTCTGTTCCACATCATGGTACACTATAGTTATCCCTGCCAAGCTCTGGGGCCGGCAGACTGCTGTCATACATTCCTGTAAAGCCATAAAGACTCCTGTCATACAATCCAGCAGATCTATAAGCCTGAGGGTTTAGTGTCACACAGTAATGTATGTCTAGCTGTGAAAACACTGAGTTAGAGGCAAGCCGTGCAACTTGTTTTGGCAGGGGGAACAAAGCTGAGCGGAGCTGCGGCACTAATAGTCTGGCAACCTGATAGTGTCCAAGGCAGACAGAACGGCTTTCACAGCTCTGGGATGAGGAGGCTCTGGCTGACTGGTGTGGTTCTGCAAACTCTCAGCCGTCAATTCTTAGGGGAAAACGTTGGGATACTGTATCCTCTCCTTCATTCTGTAACAATAGCTGTCCTGAACATTACAACCTTTTGAACGTTATTGTTGCCCAGGGAAACAACATAAATTATCAGATACACTGCTGTTAATTAGCTAGCCTATGAGGTTGCTTTATTTTATTCGTATTTTATTGCGACCGTAGGGAGCAGTTTGCTATGAAACCCGGCAGATCCTGTCCGTACATCAGTGAGTCAGTCAGTGGGTAAGTAACTCCTCGATGTCTATGACATCACATTGTTGACTCAATGGCCAAGACAGCCTGTTCTGGCAATCATATATGGAGATCCCTGATGTCATCAATATTAAGTCCATATTTGGCAATGCCCATATATGGACGCTCCATATGGCCAAGACAGAATACATTTTTCAAATCAAGACGCTGACTATCATCACCTGGTTATGCATGAAGATCACGACCCTGACCTCATCAAACCCCGATTGTCCATACATGGAGATGACTGGATCATCACCTAGATCTCCATATATGAAGCTGACCTCTAAATCTGATTCCCAGATGATGCCCTGTTAGGTCAACCACACTAATAGAATCCCTTCTATGCCCATAAATATTAAGCCCATATCTGGGAATGCCCATACAATAGAATCCCTTTCATGCCCATCAATATTAAGTCCATATTTGGGAATTCCCACATATGGATGTATTGTGTCAGTCTAACCAGTGTGGTTGACGCGACACAAGTCACACTTGCAAATTCATTCCGTCCTTGTCCCTTTTATGCCCATATATGGACATCAGTATTAAGTGCATATCTGGGAATGTCCATATTTGGCAATGCACATATTTAGACAATCCATATATGGCCAAGACAGAATTCATTTGCAAAAGACTGCTGACTATCGTCACCTGTGCGCGACCTTGGTCGCTTCTTCTAATTTAGGTGCTAATATAGAGTGCATTGTTCAGAAAATACTAAGGGAAGTATTGCAATATTCTACAGTATATGGAAGGTACGGTCATGAAGATGATTTAAACAGCCTATGAAACCACTCTGGAGACTCTGATATCTTGATCATAGACTATATCTTGACTACTTTGGAGGAGAGTGAAGTACAAAGACATTCTCTGCAAAGATATAATGGATTGAATTCATGTTTTGAATGTACCGGTATTCAAGTAGAAACCCTGCACTTCACTGAATGCCACATCACCAGAATCAGTGCATGCGTAAAATAAATGCTGCTGATGTTTGAAAAATAAATATTTACAAAAGATCTGGCAAACACACACACCAAGTTTATGCAACAGCATGTTTCCACTCAAATCTTATTGATCTATTTGATTACGTCCAAAGAAAAGCTACAGTAACCACCAAGTGAAGGCTAGAATTAAGCTTAGATATTAGACGTATACTAATGCTGTCTTTTTTTGCGACCGTTAGGTCGCAGTTACTATCAAAACCTCCACCGACTGTCAGTCAGTCAGTCCGTCCGTCAGTCTGTCAGTCACACGTCACACTTTTGCCCTTCTCTTATCTCTGCAACCGTTGCCCCGATCCATGCCAAATTTTGCACACACACTCCTTGCCTGACAAACCACAACCTCCACCCTCCATTAATTCTCACATGGCCCTCTTCTAGCACCACCATGAGGCCGATTCTTGCAAAACACATTTTTGGACACTGCTCCTACAGATTTTGCCCTAAAATCACGCAAATCGGTACAGAGTATGTCTACACTCATGTCATCACCTTGGATCTGTCCCATATAGCGCCACCATCAGGACGATTTTTTCAAACACTTTTTTGGACACTGCTCCTACAGATTTTGCTCTAAAATCACGCTGCGACCTGACGGTCGCTTATCTCCCGATTAGGGAGTCTTACTGGTTTTTTAAAGTATGTTCATGTTAACATTAATCACACCGGCCCTTTGATCCATCGTAATTGGATGCACTGAAATCCTTCAACCCATTATGATGTTTGCGTGGCTGGTTTACAACAGTGTAGGCGTTGAGAGAATTACCAGCATGAATATGGATGTTGTGCGAGCGTCACGAGAGTAAATGTGCTTACTCTATTGATTAAGTTTGCTATCATTCACCTTGCTGTGTGTGGTCCCCATTCTCCCATCGCTCTCTCTCTCTTGGTCCCTCCCTCCCCTTTCTTTTTTCTTTTTTTGCACCCCTTCTACTCATCTCTGTCAGGGCAGACTCAGTGGAGTGGTTAAATTGTCCATAGCGCGTAAACGCTCGTTTATAAAAGCTGACAGACGTGGCGGTCGTTTGCGGAAATTAATTACCCCTCGGAGCTGTGGCGAGCGCGGGCTCCAGTCAGTCAGTCACGCTCCACCGGCTCCGAGGCCTTCAGCAGCACCTCAGCCACGCAACGCACACTCTGTACACCTGCAGAGAGAGATGCTGGAACGGAGAATGAGGTAGCAATTTTACCAGACCGATGGAAAGATGAGACAGTGAGCAATAGTCTACTGTGTTTACGTGTGCACACGTTTCCAGCATTTCGCTCATATCCCAGATAGGGATGGGACGATATGAAAATGTCATATCATGATTATTGTGACAAAAGAAATCGCGATTTACGATATTATCGCGAGATAATCTACAAGCTCACAATGCGTCGCAAGGCGACACGTTGTGAGCTTGTAGATCGTCTATTTTTTGGCAAAGAGATTTGGTAGAGAATGAAAAAAGACTACGGTATATCAAGTATGTATAGTTACCAGTTCTATTGGTACGTTTTACCAATAGAGGGTTTAAGTGGTACCATACAGTATATGCAACTCGGCAAATAAAGGGTGAATTGATACCAGTGCATGACAGAGAACGATATCACGATAAATTAAATCTCCACGATACGATTATCGTGAGTGTTTTTTTATCACAATAAACGATAATATCGGTTATCTGCCCATCCCTAATCCCAGGTGAGGTCATGATAATGGCTTTTTTACGGGTGTATGTTTATGCACCTTGGATAACTATCCTACTGCAATATCCCTGTTTCTATGTACCCATGAATAAACAGAATGTCTCTTCACCTAACTGAGGATATCTGTCTAGCAAAGACAGTGCCTGTATGTTAAGAAACATTGTGTTGATGTAGCCTATAGTAGAGGACATATCTCCCGGCTATCCCATACCTTTATGTACAGAAAACAGAAGTTGATAGAATTATGCAAAAACAAACTCATTTGCTGAAGACTAACTGAAATATTTTTCTTGTTCTCATAACCCTGAAATGTATCACTGAGAAGCATAATTTATGGCTGTAGGGGGTTTAAATAATTGTGTTGCACTGATATCTTAAAGTATAAAAAAAGCACAGACATAGACATGTCCAACTAATTGGGAGCCATGTCACCCACAAATGAATATCCTAATGAACTTATCAGCACTTTCTGATGCAACATCTCTTACATTAATAAACACGTAGTCACCTACCTTATTTGCATAATTGTTCAAATGAATCCACTGATGCATAGTTTTATTTCTTCCTCTTAATAAAGTGATGATTTGTATTGCTTGATGTGGAGAGGCGATGGGACGGCTGGAAAGGACTGCAAAGGAGAAGTGGAGAAGAGGGATTTGCTAGGGGCCTAAGGTGATTTGTCACCGTCTAGATTCGGTTATTTAATGAACTGTACAGTCGCAGAGGGTGTTATTGATTTGAAGTGATTTTTCATACAGGTTTATGGCCCACAGAGATAGTCTTGAGTATGTTTTTCATATCGTGTAACTTAATATCTTCCTCCTCGTCTTGCCTGCCTGTCTCATCGACTGAGACATCAACACATTTCCCTCTGGCCTTTATCTGCTTATTGCAGATATCCATGACAAACCCATTACTAACAATTTCCGAAATATTTTTTCTTTCTTTTTTTTTTTACTGTTATTTGACAAGACAACTGACACTGTTTCCCCTCATGAGGTAGATGCTTCACGAGGGTAGGTCAAACTGTTAATAATGTATTGTAAATATCAATTGTGAATGGTTGTCAATAGTCAGTGTAACATTCTTCTCTCATTGTTCAACGTTGGCTAGTTGATTGGTGGAAGGTTTTGACTCGGCCTGTGATTGACAGAGGTGTGGCTGAGAATTGGCAGCACCTGTGAGTTTCTCGCCCTCTCAAGAAAATAATTGAATACCAGGGCACAGTAAATTAAAGGTTAGTAGCAGCAGTGAGAGTGCAGCCCCTATTGGTCAAATACCGGTCTGATTTCCGCTTGGACCGCTTAGAAGTTTTTAATTTTTTGTTTTTGATGGATGGCGCTGTTCGCTAGCCTATGGATCATCACTTGTTGTTTGGACATCACCTGACACACCGTTGACGTAACCGAGTATTTCCTGGTCTGTGGGAGATAAACATCAGATAGCGTGTGTATTGATTGATTGATTGAAGTATTTATTAGAAGT
Organism: Nannobrachium achirus; assembly: GCF_963921795.1. NCBI lineage: Eukaryota > Metazoa > Chordata > Actinopteri > Myctophiformes > Myctophidae > Nannobrachium > Nannobrachium achirus. The sequence continues at coordinate 48,665,169 of NC_137811.1, read as the reverse complement.
TTGCATAGGGAACAAATTACGCATTGTGGTGAAACTATGCACACACATTCTCACTAGGTAGAGGAACAAGTGCCACCCTTTTCACATTGGCCTGTTATAGCGCCACCAGCAGGTCAGCCTTTGCTAAACACATTTTTGGAACAAAATTCCTCAAATCATGAATGCAGCATCCAATTGATCGTGAAAGGCCGAAGAAGACATGGCACCCTTTTCACTTTGCACTATTATAGCGCCACCAGGAGGCCACAATAACCTACCTGACCTGTCGGAGACCTGTGCTCGGAAGAGCACTGCTTCTGGTTTATTTTGGCCTACCTTTGATTAACAAATACACAAATTATACCATAATATACTGAACAAACCCAACTTATACCTGTATGGGCTTTCATACCTAGCAATGCCAAACAATGTTGCTTTGCTTGTAAGACTCAATAAGTAACATTTCAATCAACTGAATGTGAGCTTTGTTTGCCAATCTTGACGTTGCATTTGAACTTTGGCCTGATGGTTCACTGTATATTTTGAAGAATAAACATACCTTTTTAATGTAGCACTGGCCCTTTAAGAGAGCAGTGCATATAGGGCTGTCTAGGGTTCGAGGCCCTCTGTTTGCCAGAAGCCTGACAAAGAGTGTTTGGACCTGGAGGCATGGGTGGTGCGCCAGCATCTGGTGAGGAATATTCTAGTTAATGGGGAGGTTTTGATGTTATATTGGATATAGTTTAATAAGTTGTACTTGATATCTTGCTTACAGACTTGGGCAGGTTGTTGATGGGAAAGGAATTTGGGAATGCTGAACATTACCTGAGCCAGGGTAGGGAAATGGTTTTTGGGAGGGTATTTGATATGTGAACACATTTTCAACTATGGCCTAATTCACCCTTTGTCAAGTCCCGCCCATTGTCCCGCCCCTCTTCACACCCATTGGTTGGTGTATCTTGGTGGGACACTCAGTGGGACACTGCATCCACTACCATTTTAATTCAGTTGCTTTGTATTGTTATTCTGGGTAGTGACTGGGATAATAGGGCTATTTGCCATATTAGGGTTGAGTGACAGACATACTGGGCCATTCTTTCATTTGATTTGTTTGCTGTGTTTATTTGAATTACTTTATTTACTCTAATTACTTTATTTACTCTAATTACTTTATTTAATCTATTTACTCTAATTACTTTATTTACTTTATTTGAGTTTTGCGTGTTTTGATTTGTTTTGTTTGCTATGTTTATTTAGTTAGTTTAGAGGCTCCAGTAGGCCTTATAACTCAAAACCCCAACTGTACTCATTTGCCCTCGGGCTTAGTCCCATTTTAAGGTTTCCTAGGATATATAAATTATATTGCTGACTAACCCCCTTCCTTTCTGTATTTCAACTATTTACTATTTTGATATTTGTAATAAAACGTGACACTTTTGATACATCAGCCTCTGGTTCTGTTCATTCTGAACCCGTACCTAATTGGGGAACCAGTTACCTTGTCTAGCATATACAGTATAATGGTGAATGTATTTATAGGATCCCTCACTCCTATTTGTGAGGGTGGCGTTGTCAGCCCTTGCTACGTTAAGGTTTAGTGAAGATTTTAAATGTGCGACTGGGGGCAGAGTCAAACTTTATTGTTGTTTTAGAGCAGTTTGTGCATCACATTGCTATGCGTTGTGAGCTTGTAGATTTATCGTCTATTTTCAAATAAAGTCTGGTTATGTTGGTAAACTGAACCAAGCCCAAATAAGAAACTACACTTAAGAAACAAGCCCAATCAGATACAGTATAATAAGCAGACTTGGCAACACTGCTTCTTACTTCCTTCACAGGTGTTACAATGATACTAATTAACTAAGACTCTGTTCCAATTAGTGTAGCAGAGCCTGTCCAGTGTGAGCCAGCATGCACAGCACTCTGACTCTGTTCCACCAGAATGGAACACAACCTTAATTAGTATCATTGCTAACACCTGTGAAGGAAGTAGGAAGTGGCCCAATTTCTTTCCAATATGGCTGTCATGCATAGAGCATAGACCCTTAACCCTTTTAGTGCTAAAACCGAACAATTTCTTCTTTTTTTTTTTTTTTATCCAATCCAATATTTTTTTTGCTATTACTTACCCGGAGCTGCTTGTAGAGACGTGGGTGGTCCTGTCTCGTCCAACGCTTTCCAACGAGCCATTCTATGTGTTCCGACAATTTATTCCATTGAAAATGGTTTAGAAAAAAAAACTAAATCTATGCTGTCGGCGGCGCGACGTATCCGGGTTGCTCGAACAATTTAGTTTTTTTTAATAAATTGAATTAAATAATCGGAGGCCTCAACGAAGCCTGGCTCTAAATTTTCATCGAGGCCGCCGACCGCGATCTCTTTCCACCGGCCCGTAATCGGGTAACGCCGCCGCATCGCGCCGCCTAATCCAATACATTCTCACATCTTTGAAGCCCATTTTCTCTGAACTGTGTTCTTATGGAAGCAAAAAAGTATTTTTGCGGCTAAATAGCCGAAAATCGGGCTTCTAAAAAAAAAAGCCTATAGCCATCTTGTAGCGCTCTTCATCCGGGTCATGTTCATTCCACTGGTCAACGTGAAATGAAAAGCCACTGCTGCGTGGGTCCCCGTATGTTACAGCAGTGGTCTATGGGGGAATGTCTGGCACTTTGGTGGCCTCTTGTGGCCCTTGGCACTCATCGTGTTAAAGAATCTTGTAAATTCAGGTATTTTATAACCACAGTTTAACAGAAGACATACAGTATGCTGCACAACTGTATGGTGGAGTGGTAGTCTATTTAATGTATTCATTTATTTGGCTCATCTTGGAACTGGTTGCTATAAGCTAATGCTACAATATGTTCCTGGTGCTGTGTGAACATGCACTCTCTCAGTGTTTGAACTGGAATGAAGGTGAGTAGTATTAGCTAGTATATGACTAGTATACTCTATTCAGTTTTGCTTTTCTGGTCTGTTAGAACTGCGATTCCCAGCATTCAGTTTGAAACTAATCCACAGAATTACCACTAAGAACGGATGCTGCAGGGTTGTGGGCATGGCACAGAGGATATTTTGGAAAACAACAGCGTTGTCAGAAACGTATGTATATCTCAAATACATCAACAAATACATACATTTCCGTTACATTACTGGTGCTTGGCGTCATTTTGGCGTGAGTGTCGAGGACATACACTCGCGATGGAAATTGTGTTTAGAGAAGTTGTCCAAGAACATATTTATGTGAGTTATTTTGTTAATATAATGGGCCTACAAGTGAAAGATTATATAATAGAGGGTATTTCTATAATGTGCACAGCCAAACTAGGACTTTTCTGTCAGCAGAATGGGAACCTCGTCTGCTGGAACATGGCTGCAGCCAGACACTTCTGACACAGTGTCGGGTTCGAATCCCATTCCTGACAACTTTGCTGCGTGTCACTCCCCATCTCTCTCCCCATTTCCTGTCAGTCTATACTGTCAATAAAGGCATAAAAGCACAAAAGAAAGAATTGACAGTCAAATCATACTATCAACTTAACTGCTGTGTGTGTGTGTGTGTGTGTGTGTGTGTGTGTGTGTGTGTGTGTGTGTGTGTGTGTGTGTGTGTGTGTGTGTGTGTGTGTGTGTGTGTGTGTGTGTGTGTGTGTGTGTGTGTGTGTGTGTGTGTGTGTGTGTGTGTGTGTGTGTGTTGCGCGACCGCGTATGTCCCGGTGAACCTGTGCGCAAAGGTGTGGGCCGATGGGCAAGGAGGGTCGCGAGCTTATGAGAAACAACTAAAATAAGACCTTAAAGGGCCTACACCATGCTTTTAAAACTATATTTTTTGTATAAATATATGCTCAAAATTGAGTCTTAGACAGGTTTTAACCCTCGAAAAACACTCTGACCATTCTTTTTGTTTGTTCTAGCTCTACTATAATGAGGCTCTCCAGCTGCAATACCAAAACGGCCTCTGTTTGCTATCTAGTGGGGTTTTTCCAGAAAAAAAAAAAGTTTTTTGAAAAAAAAGACGTTTTTTGAAAAAGAAAAATGTTTTTGAAAAAAAAGTTTTTTGAAAAAAAAAGTTTTTGAAAAAAAAGTTTTTTGAAAAAAAAGTTTTTTTGAAAAAAAAAAGTTTTTGAAAAAAAAGGTTTTTGAAAAAAAAAGTTTTTTTTTTTTGAAGTTTTGAAAAAAGAAATTTTTGAAAAAAAATTTTTTTTGACTGCATTGCATTTTTTTGAAAAAAAAAGTTTTGAAAAAAAAATTTAAAAACATTTTTTGACTCTGAAAAAAAAACGGGAATCCGTGTGACGTCACACGGATCAACTCTCAGAACAGCACTGTTCTGAGAACCTGTGGAAAGCTTTTCATCTCTGTCTTCCCAAAACCAGAGAAAGACACAATGTACAGAAATAGGACTTTGTGAGGATAGAAGGTGCCAGTGGGACCCCAAAAAAAGGTTTTAAAATAGAAAAAGTGAAAATTCATGGTGTAGGACAGGTCCTTTAAAAACCTGTCGAAAACAGCTGCATGCATTAGCGGAAGATGACGATAAAGGAAATCATTAAATGGAAAACATTCAATTAACTTCTGAAAAGCCTACACAGCCTTAAAACATGGCAAAAACAGTTGCGTGCATTAGCGCAAGATTAGATGAGGATAAAGGAAATCATTAAATGGAAAACATTAAATTAACTTATGCCTTACTTAAGCCTACACTAGCCTACTAAAAACTAGTGGAACCGTGATCTTGCCACACGTGAATAATTGTGGTTGTAAACAATAACACAGACAATATAAATCCTTTATAGGCTAGTTGTGGGAAGAAAAGGTTATCATCATGGCCCCAAATAACTTTTAAATATCTTGCAATTATATATCTTGCAATTGGCGACGAGTCTCTTACTAAATCGGCAAGAGTGCCTCTCATTCTCAATACATAAAGGCTAAGCTATATAACCTCTCCATCCTCAGCAATAGTCAGTGGTGCGTGTTCCCCACACTCCCAAGCCCCCACCGTTGCGCTTAGGTTCACCGGGAACTAAAGAGTGTTACTAAAGAGTTAAGAGAATAGAAAATAAGAATGAGTTCAAAGGCATCTGACAGAATGTGAGAATAAAGTCAGGCTAGAAAGTGCAGGGCAAGAAATGAATCAAAAACCTAAATAAAAGGCAGCCCCATCAGAGAAGACTTCAGCTTCGATTAAAAAGAACAAGACCTTGTTAGTAATGTGGTACATAAATACTGAATGCTGCTTCTTCATGTTTAGTTTGGCTCTGAGGACCGAAAACTGACCTGAGAGGTCTGGATGGAAGATCAAAAATGTAATTTGGCCCTAAATCATTCAGTGCTATAGAAACCAACAATAGTATTTTGAAATAAGATTTAATATCTGAGAACTGGAGTGATAGGATCCACTATCTTAGTCAACTGTCTATTTTTGAGCGGTGGTCACACATCTCTAGCGTGACACTGTGTGTTTGTGTGTGTGTGTGTGTGTGTCTGTGTGTAGCCTGAGCATCAACTGCAATACCGCTGGGTGACCAGTGGCGGCCTGTGTGAGCAAGTTTGTATGGGGTGCCGTTTGGGTTATAATTCAAACTGTATGTATGGGGTGCCGTTTGCGAATTAATGCAAAATTTTAAAGAATTGCCGAATCTGATGTTTTTAGCAGGTTCACAGTTATGTTTCTACAGAAATTGAGGAAGCTGCAGTACCAGCACACAGGGCCACAGGTTGTCCTATAAAGACTAGCCTCACAGCCTGGAACCAGCAGATATCAGTTAGAGCTTGCTATATTTTAGTGACTTTCCATCATGATTCTGGGCACGTCTTTGTATAGTTACTGTTCTGTGATTGCGTTATTGTGTTATTGTTTGGGGAATGTGTTGTGGGGATTTAGGTGTTATTGTGATTCATGCTGTTATTGTTTTCATTTTATAATTTATTATGTGTTTCTTTTTAAGGAAATCATGAGCAATATTGGTAGTTGTGTGGTCTCTTCCTAGCAAGTGGTGGAGAGTCTGGAGACACATTGTATAGTGCTGTTACAAATAAAGAGATTATCCTATTGTAGCCTCGGCCAGGAGGCGAACCGATGTATCCGATGACACGCGAGCAGCAACTCACAGACTGTATAGTCTACACTATCATCAGAAGTTGCAGTTCCTGCCAACTCAATGGCTAGTCTGACATTAGAACAGCTCCTCACCTTGCGTTGGAGGCATTGACAAGCCTGAGGCCGGAGGAACAGTTGAGCTGCACTGCTCTCATGGGCATTCTGACACAACGATTTGGCTGGCCTGCCTTCGAGGATATGATGAAGCCAGGGAATAACTAGACAAAAGTGAGACAGAGAGGAGAAAAGAACATCATTTGACGGCTAAAATTTTTTTTTGCAAGGGTACGACTTTGAGTAGGTGGTATCCATGGCAATGCCAACGGGCTGTCCTGATGACCTTGCGAGGAGTTTGAGGGTCAGTAGTGTTCTAGAGCAGTGGTTCTCAACCTGTGGGGTCCCCAAATTATTTTGGGGGGTCCGCAGATGATTAACTTAATGTGCAACATTGTTTTCCTCACTGAGCACTAAACAAATCAACAAAGTTTAAGTGTATATGCACATTTAGAAAGTGAAAATGTATGGACTTTTTAATACCTCTAAAATGACAAATTAAACATTGGCCAAATTGTCAAATATTAGAGGCAGAAATTGTGAAAATAGCCGATCTACATGCTCGCAATGCGAGGCGTTGTGAGCATGTACATCTGCTATTTTCACAATAGAACCGTGTTACACAAAATGTAATTCCTCAACTCTTGGTGCTCGTCGGGGTGGGGGGTCCCCAGTTCAAATATGAATCGTTTGGGTGTTGCGGCCTGAAAAGGTTGTGAACCACCGTTCTAGAGCAGCACCACCACTGCAGTAGCAACTGACTGGAACTGTGATAGCTCCCGCTGCCAACCGACCAACTCCACACACACAACTAGATTCTTACTTCACATATTGAGATATTTGTGTTTTAGGAAAACATTGAAAATTGAATGGCAGTGAGTGGATGAATAATGGAATGCCTACTGTAAAATCCTGAAACTCCGACAGTACAAATGTGGGTCCGTTTGGTTACATCCATTTGTACACTCTTGTGCACTGAGGATTTTGCTGTGTAATGACGTGTTGATTGAAGACTTTATTAGAGGTATGAAAAGTACAGTTTCATGACGGTACAGTTCACTGGTACAAGATCAACTAAAAGGAGATCCTAGGAAAGCACAACAACAGCTTATTTACACAGGAAACCATTGAAGTATCTCATATAACATTTAATGACAGACGGATATACACAGTACTATGCAGTAGATATGGTCAGGAGAAAATTAAAAAAAATAAACAGACTAAAAAAAACAGTGCAAAAAATATATACAGTAGGTAAATACAAAGAAGGGTAAGGCTGGGCTAGGTTTGTTATTGCCAGTTGCGAACGGCTGCCGTCTGTAAGTGGTTTTTCAGGGCGATTTTAAAGGATGCCTTCGGTAAGGCGTTCCACATTTTGGTGTTATAGCAGAAGAACAAGTTTGACCCTTTGTTCAACTCTTCTTTAGTTATTAATATCCATAATGAAGGTGGTTTTATTTTTGTGGGGACTAAGTATTATATTAATGTCTAGCTGTCCATTTAATAGCTTCTGTAGACTGTTATCTACTGTATCTGCAATGGTGTTCTTACAGATCAGCATCTACGATGTTGACAACTTCCTAGCATTCCACTTTTCCAAGTTTTAAAACCAGCTCAAACATATTGAGATGCGGAGCGAGTTGTGGATTAGTATTTGTTCCTATGGAAGACATCAAAGACTGGAAGTGTGAGGCAGAGAATAACGATGAGATTGAGCTGGCACTATAGTAATATAGTATTTTAAAGAAGGGGATTTGTATGGTGTTTTGGACACAAATTGAATAATATTTAAGTGTAAGCATTATGCAGTTTTGTGGATTTAATTCACAGACGGAGACGGATGGAGAGAGATGCAGTGAGACCAGCAAGACGAGAGCCAGGTTCACAGAAAGACAGACAGGCCTCACAGACAGAGATGGAGAGGGCGACACACAGATGATCAGGTAATCATGTTATCATGGAAATGAAACACTGTTGGAGCTTTAAATGATTGAAAAATATAATATAAACTTCATGATTCCATCATGAAAATGAATGTGCCTGTAGCAACATGCATCCTGTGTGACAGGCATTGACACTAAGGCTTGTCCACCTGCCCCCAGCAGGTAAATAAAACTTTAGGGCAGGTGGAGTTTGCTTTCAGGTTGCCCGACCGGGCAAGTGCACATTTGAGAGGGGACGCAACCGCCTATAAACACAACACAAGATATCTCTCTAAACACCTGAACATGGCAAGAGCACTCCATTTTCTAGTCTTTGGAATGAATAATAAGAGCAGTGTTTACCTATAATGTGCTGTTTTTACTGTTGCTACAGTTAAACATATAAAATAACAAGTGTGAAACCATAGACATATTCAATCATAGTTATGTACAGGTAGGTATTTGGCATTTGGATTTGGAGTTATTGGGGTATGACATTTTTGCACAGCCCAGAAAGTAAAGAAAGTGTAAAAATGAGCGGTAATTAAAATCTTTACTATAATTTCATAATGGACGACTTACTTTTCGGGCAAGTGGGAATGACCTTTGTGCAAGTAGAAATTGACCTGTATTTGCCCGATGGGCAAGTGCCTCTGAGACCTTAGTGTCAACCCCTGTATGACCATGGCATGATAATGAGACTTATATTGTACACTGTGCCCCACAGTATATTCAGTCACTGGGATATTTTGTCATTTATTCTTGTGTCTTGGTGTTTAAATGTCCTAAAATCTTGTAGTGAAAACCGAGTGTGTGAGATTTCGTCTGGCTAGGCTACAGCTACAGTACTTCAGACTGTTATTTCTACATCAAGGGGACTGGGCTGCATACCATTATGGCCTCTTCGCCCACACATGCTTAACAGAAACACATTCAAATATTAGGGTGCTTTCAAATGTATAAAGACCCAGTTCAAATAGCTGTATGTAACTATCAAGGACATAACTTGCTCCTTCAAAATCTTTACTTTTAGTTGATTTTGAATTACTGTAGAAGGTCTTAGTTGAACATTGATAATTATGGGAGCTAGCAAACAAAGCTTGGATGCAAAATACAGGGAGACAGAAACAAACTCCAAAATAAACTTACTTGGATATTCCAGCTACTATCTGAAGTAAATGTTCTATCTTCTCATTCAAATGTTTATATGACCACTTATCATTTTCAAAAGATTTCACAGTCCTAGCACACATGGAAGTCCTTCCAAATAATCTGTAATTTCAAACACATGGACATTGCGTTTAACTCCTGAAAGCAAACCAGTTTTTAGAGAGTTTTTATATGTCTACAGGGATGTACGTCTCCATGCATTTTGAATTAACATCTTTCGTGAAAAGATGATTCAATTTGAGGTGTTTTCGCAAGGAATTACTCCCCAGGCTAAAAGGCAACAGAACATACGTAAGTAAATGGATAGCAGGCGTCTTTGGAGTAGCTGTTGTTACTTTCATCCTTTTGGCCAGAGCCAGTGTTCATACAGTATGTGCACACGTGTCCTTCTGTAGAGCGCCGAGCCGTTATCGTGAACAGAGGCAACAAAAATAGTACATAATGCCTCATGTTGATATGATGGCATGCGTGCAAATTCCTTAGTCTGCGTGTGGCGCGATTGTGGATATGCAGTATAATAGGCCATTTCCCCCTATAAATCCCTACTGTGTGAAATGACCACAGAGTGCGTTTGATCACATCCCAGCCGGTGCTCTCCTTGAAGAGCAGCTTCTGGAGAATGGAATTATGGTCATTGTGACCTCTTGTGTTTTCCCAGCTGGATCTGAGCAAAGATGTGAAGCTCTTTTCCTGGCGCAGTGTTTGCTGTACATCTGGTGGTCAGCTATGAGACAATCATACCCTTCAGTCACAGCACGCCCTTTCCTGCCTCATTTGAAAGCTGCTTTGATGACCGGGGGGCCGTAAGAACACAGTGTCAGAAAAGCTAGTTTGATAGCGGCGTCGTTGTCGGGTGGAAATCTTGTATATATGTCCAAAACCTCCCCTTTTTTGTTATTTAAAAAAATATTTAAACTAGTGAAAATAGCTGATCTACAAGCACACAGCGTTGTGTGCTTGTAGATCTGCTATTTTCACTCATTTTGTGCGACAGTCTTGAAAAAACATAGTTTGAAACTTGGAGATACAAGGTTTCTGCCCAACAGTGACGATATGATCCTCTCAACCCTTTGTGCCAGTAAGAATGCAGCCACTTTTTAAACATGTATGATGATGCGATGCGAGAGTGTGGTCTAGCTAGCTCTAGCCAACACCAACTCTGGACTCCTGGATCGCTGCCCTCTCCACACTCTTCTATCTAGCGTCAGGGTCTTGAGCTGTGCAGTGTTGTGAGCTGAGGTTTACATGTGTATTCAGATATTACTATTTAGATCCATTGCTTGCTGGGCGTGGGAAGAGATGTGGGGGGTAAAAAGGATAAGAATTTACATTTGCAACTTGGTAATTATCTATCTGAAAAAAAAAGATATATATATATATAGAGAGAGAGAGAGAGAGAGAGAGAGAGAGAGAGAGAGAGAGAGAGAGAGAGAGAGAGAGAGAGAGAGAGAGAGAGAGAGAGAGAGAGAGAGAGAGAGAGAGAATCTATGTAAACTCTTTGAGTTACAGCATGTAACTGTAACTGTACTATATACCCTATGACATTGCTCACAAAAAAGGAAGCAGCCACTAACACAGGCACTGTGTTGGCAGAGCAGTACTTAAGTACATATTGTATGTAAGTAAGTAAGGAGCAGTAGTAGCAATTGCTTTTATATAATAATACTGTAATCAGCCAATATGACTTTCTATTGACCAGTGACCACCACTGCTACTACAGCTGTGTTGCTAGCAGATGGAACAGTAATGCAGTTTTGCTTCGGCAGAGTATTGACTGAGATGCACTGTAAAGATCTGCATCCCCATGGCTCCACCCCCCCAACTCCATTTTCTTTTGTCTCACCAAAATGCACAGTCAGCAGTATCTTCATTTTTCATGAAAACTTTGGCTTAGCAGACTGCACATGTAAACACTCCCCCATCTGATCTCCCTGTGTCCTTGCATAAATTGGCATTCCACACATACTGTTGTGGAGGGCAAACGGCCTCCCTTCACAGAACGCTTTGCTGTGTGCGTGCGTTAGGGATGGGACGATATGAAAATGTCATATCGCGATTATTGTGACAAAAGAAATCGCGATTTACGATATTATCGCGATAATCAAAAGCCTTTATCCTGGGGCGGAACATTTGCTTAGCCGATCTACGAGCTATTTGCTTAGCCGATCTACAAGCTCACAACGCGTCGCGATGCGTTGTGAGCTTGTAAATCGGCTATTTTTTTGGCAAATACATTTGATAAAGAGTGGAAAAAAAGACTGTATCAAGTCCGTATATTATAAGTACCTTTTACCAATTATAGAGGGTTTAAGTGGTACCGGATATGCAGCTCGGCAAATAAAAGGTGAATTGATCCCAATGAATGACGGAGGACGATATCACGATAAATTAAATCATCACAATACGATTATCGTGCAGTGTTTTTTATCACGATAAACGATAATATCGCTTATCGTCCCATCCCTAACGTGCGTGTGTGCGCGCGTGTGTGTGCGTGCGTGCGTGCGTGTGTGTGTGTGTGGTCCTGGTGCTCAGGGAGATCTCTGGCATCTGATTGCAGAGACTCACCCCTTCACTACAAAGACAGTATAATCAATATGGCCTGTTTATGCTTTCAGTAGCCATACAACATTGTTTCAATGTGATGGCACCAACAGCCCTTTGTTTTCAAATCAAAAATGTAAATGTTATTTCTAAGATTTATGGTGCGGCTCTGTAGGAGGTAAGCCCTCTAGAAATGTGTCTGTCTGTTTTGAAGTCGATGTGTGCGTCTGTGCTTGTGTCCAGGGCTAATCTCACTGGACTCTGGACTGATCAGCGCCAAAACCAAAATTATTGTGCCCACTGCAAGCCAAGAGCCACATGATTAGATGTTTTTGTATTATCAAACTAACCATTTAATTTCTAGAGTAGTTAATAACTCACGCCATGTAGACTTGAGTTCAATAATGTTTTTGTATTAGTCGCATTCCTAAGACAAAAATTTGATTATTGTAAATTTGCCCCCATTGATTCCGGATGGGGACTACAATGCATTTGGGTCTCCATCCGGAATCAATGGGGGTAAATGTATTGTAATCAAATTATTGTCTTAGAAATGCGACAAAAAAACAAAAAAATATTATTGAACTCAAGTCTCCATGGCATGAGTAATCAATAGGAAAAAAAAATTGGGGGGTGAACTATTCCTATAAACGCTTGAGCATCTATACGTGGAACCAAATGTACCCGTAAAAGTCCATTTGGTTGTATTTGTAACACTTGAGACTTTTCATCGTTCACAGTTCATGCACTTTTGGGGATTTTGGTGTATTTTCATCACCGTCCAAGCATCTTGAATGTGTCTGTGTTAAGCTTTGGGATCTTTCTGGACACTGAGCTTTGAGTTTTTTGTGTTTTCCGTTCATCTTTCATTAGTTCAAATGTCTGGAACATGTTGAGCCCCTCAGTGTGAGGGAGTAGGCAAGGCAATGCCAATACATCATCAGGGGTGTCGCAGCACATTCTGGGCCCTGGGCACATGGATTCCCTGTGGGCCCCCCATATGAATAATTCAAATCCTTCTAAGTTTTTTTTAAAAACCTATGTTTCTATGTCAGTGGTGCTCAAACCTTTTCATGTGAAGGACCCCCAAAATGATATGTATTTGGCCACGGACCCCCATCTCAAAATATTTAGTTCCAGGGACCCCCCCCAGAAGCAGAATTTGAGTTACAAATGTTCGCTTAAAAAATACATACATTCAAAGATTTGCACACATTTTCACGACTTTTCAAAAATAGCAGATCTACAAGCTCGCAGCGCGGCACTCGGTGCCGTGCTGTGAGCTTGTAGATCTGCTATTTTTCAATAGCTAAAGTATAAAATAATTAAGGTCTCTCCACCTTGGGCCTTATAGTAACTCAGTCCCACTTTCCCCCCCTTGTGACACCCCTGTGAGGGAGTATGCAATGCAATGCCAATACATCATCACTGAGTGTCGTTGACAATTACTCTCATGGTGAAGTGATTGCAAGAGTGCGTGATATTTACATTTTGATAAGTTTCCTTCTGCCAATGTTTTGCTGGCAAAGCAGCCTCTGACTTAGTGACAGGCTTTGGGAATTACCGAATACAAATCTCCCTTTCTGCATAGGAAAATGTGCATGCATAGTGTTGAGCACTGTTCCATGTACTGTATGTTGGGTCTGTCATATGTTGTTTTGACAAAGGAAAGACCAACACAGTCCTTGCAGTGGCTGCGGGCAGGAATATATAACAGACAACGGTAGGTTCCGTACGGAACCATTGTTTACTTAGATATGGAAGGATGACCTCCCACTTGGGTAATGACGCCCCCTGGCGATCATTCAGAGAAACTACTTCAGCTCCCGTACTAACGTAGGTAGGAAGGGCCTGTCACTCAAACCGGAGTGACCCGCCTCCAGGCTATATAAGCCCCCGGAGGCGGAAGTAACATCCTCTTAATACCACTCTCTGCCACATTCAGTGAAACAGAGGGGCATTACGTGGGAGGTCATCCTTCCATATCTAAGTAAACAATGGTTCCGTACGGAACCTACCGTTTACTGTCAATATTCCAGGATGACCTCCCACTTGGGATTCTTAAACTCCCCTCTAAGCCACAACCTACTCTCATACCCCCACACACCCCTCATACGGGTGAGCACAGCCCAAACGGGCGTGACCCATCACCCAGAAGGTCCCAGGCCCACCGGACCTGGGTGTGAAGGCATGAGAAAATAAGGAGAGACCCTGATAGACCGAAGTCCGCCTCATTCAACTAAATGAAAAGGACAAGTCCGCCTTATAAGTAAGACACACTATATAAGGAAAACACAGGGTCCCCCCCAAAATACCCCAGGTGGCTACATGCCCACCTGTGGGAGGGGAAGATCCGACTCCTCTATGACGTAGAGGAGGCAACTGCACCCAGAACCGAATACGCTAGCGAAGAGGATTCGATATCCAGGTGATAATAGGCTGCAAAGGTAGAAGGCGAAGACCAATTCGCCGAAACACAAATCTCCTGAACGGAGACTCCCTTTGCCAGTGCCCACGAAGTAGCCACACCTCTAGTGCTATGGGCTTTAAGTGCCGCCGGCACTTCCACACCCGCACTAGAGTAAGCCAGCCTAATAGCATCCACAATCCACCTCGAAAGAGTGGGTCTAGACACCGGCTTTCTGACAAGAACATTGCCCATTTCCACGAAGAGCTGAGAAGAAGCTCTAGAACCAGCAGTCCTGTCACAGTAGGCCTTCAATGCCCTGACAGGACAAAGGCAATTCAGCCGCTCATCCTCCACCGAGACAAACGGAGGAGGATGAAACGCCAGAAGAACAACAGGCTCCTTAGGAACCACCATGTTCTTAGGAACAAACTTAAGATGAGGCTTGAGCAACACCTTGAGATCATTGTTCATAAACTGCATGCACTCCGCAGACACCGAGAGAGCTTGCAGGTCACCAACTCTTTTAGCCGTGGCCAAAGCCAGCAAAAGAGCCGTCTTGAAACTCAAAAGTTTCAAAGGCATCCCTACAAGCGGCTCAAAGGGAGCCCGACATAGGCCCCCTAGAACCACCTGCAGATCCCAAACTGGGAACAAAGACCTAGTCACCGGCCTCAAACGTTCAACTCCTTGCATGAACTTGATGACCTCCGGGACTTTAGAAGGTGCCTTGCCCGCCACCCCCAGGTGACAGGCATTAATAGCCGCCAAATACCCCCTAAGGGTAGAAAATGCAAGACCACTTCTCAAGCGGTCCTGCATAAATTCCAGAATTTCCTGGGCTGACGCCACATGGGCCACCACCGGTGGAACACGCGACTCACACCAGTCCTCAAAGGCATTCCACCTTCCATCATAAGACGCCCTCGTAGAAGGCGCCTTAGCACTCTGAATGGTAGCAACCACTTCAGAAGAAAAACCAGCCGCCAGCAGGTTTAACCTTTCACGTGCCAAACCCACAGGTCTAGGACCTGCAGGTCTTGGTGGAAGATCTCCCCCCTGGCCTGACTCAACAGATCCCTGCACTGAGGCAGCTGCCAACCCGGTTCGCAAAGGAGAGGGGCGATCGCCGACCTCCACGTGCCCTTGTAGGGAGCCACCAGGAGCATCTCCAGACCGAACCTCCTGACTCTCTCCAGAGTGGGTCGGATTAAGTCGAAGGGGGGAACCGCGTACAGTAGACCTCTCGGCCACGTGTGCGCTAAGGCGTCCAACCCCAAGGGAGGACTGCCCTTCACCGCGAAGAACAACGGACACTTCGTATTCTCCGCTGACGCAAACAGGTCCGCCACTGGCTGACCGAACTTGCGAAAAATCTGGTTCGCCACCCTGGGGTGGAGAGACCAATCCTCGTAGCGAGAACCTCCCCTGGACAGGAGATCTGCTCCGCTGTTGAGGAGACCTGGGACGTGTAAGGCCCTGATCGACTTGAGGCGCAACAAGCACCAAACCGTCAATTCTCGAGCCAGACGGTCCAGTGGCAACGACGACAGGCCCCCCTGTTTGTTGACATAAAACATGGCCGTCGTATTGTCTGTCCTGACCAGGACGTGACAATGCAAAATCCAAGGCTCGAAATGCTTGAGCGCCAGGAGTATAGCCATCAACTCCAAATAGTTGATGTGACGACCCCTCATCTCCAGAGGCCAAAGCCCCTGCGCTGTGCGCCCCTCGAAAGTGGCTCCCCATCCACTGAGACTGGCGTCTGTCGTGATCGACTTGCGGGAAACCACCTCGCCAATCGAGACTCCGCTGGTGAGGAACCCCTCCACCAGCCACGGAGACAGGGCGATCGCGCAGGAAGGGGAAACCGTAACCTTCTTATACTACAAGGAGGGCGGGATCCCGAGGGATAACATCCATCTTTGAAAAGGTCTCATATGAAACCTGCCCAAACGCAACAGATGTACTGCGGAAGCCATCATTCCCGTCATTACCATGCAACTCCTGTAATTGACCTCCTGGCCCACTTGAAAGGAGTCGAGACATTCCCGAAACCTGTCCACCCTCTCCTCTGAGAGACGGGCCGACATGTCGGATGAGTCCAGAAGGACCCCAATGAATGTAAGACGACTTGCTGGAGTCAGCATGGTCTTGCCGTGGTTGACTATGAAACCTAAGGCCTTCAGGTGAGCCAAAACCACTTGTGTGTGACGCGCCACTTCGTGGGCGGAGCTCGCTGAAATCATCCAATCGTCGATGTACGTCGCCAACCTGACGCCCTGCTGTCTCAGCGGGGCGATGGCTGCTTCGGTCACTTTCACGAAAACCCTCGGGCTCAGTGACAGACCGAAAGGGAGTACTGTGTACTCGTACAGGCGACCCTCGAAGGCGAACCGTAGGAATTTCCTGTGTGGGGGATAAATCTGGACGTGCTGATAAGCATCCTTCAGATCCACTGAACAGTGGAAATCCCCTTGCCTGACCGACCGTAACATGGTGGGTACAGTTAGCATCCTGAAAACGAATTTCTTCAGGTACACGTTTAGTGCCTTTAGGTCCAGGATGGGACGTAGCCCCCCCCCCTTTTTGGGCACCAGGAAATAACGGCTCCAAAATCCCATGCGGGATTGGGTCCTGTCCAGCTCCACTATAGCACCCTTGCTTAGCAAGGAGCTGATCTCTTCTCTCAAAAGATTTGCTTTTAAACCACGCGCCCTGGTATGAATAACCCTGCTCGAAAGCGGGGGTATGTCTGCGAACTGTAACCTGTAACCCCTGGTTATCGTTCGAAATAC
Source organism: Nannobrachium achirus (assembly GCF_963921795.1). Taxonomy (NCBI): domain Eukaryota; kingdom Metazoa; phylum Chordata; class Actinopteri; order Myctophiformes; family Myctophidae; genus Nannobrachium; species Nannobrachium achirus. Next base: position 48,648,198 of record NC_137811.1, on the reverse strand, counting down.
CCAATGGCTCGGGTTGCATAACTTCCACTGGCGCGCACAGCGTGCTAGCGTGTTTTGAGCGAGAGAAACCCCACCACTGTGCTTCCGTGACGGCGGAGCTTTTTGGCGGCCGTACCGGAAGTGGGGAACCTGCGTATCCGTATCCGGAACGACCGGATGCGGAGCGCAAGGGTTCAATAGGCCGCATGGCGGAAACACCTTCTGGTTGTACCGCTTGACTAGCGGAGCTATTTTGCGGCGGGACCGGAAGTGGGGAACCTGCGTATCCGTATCCGGAACACCCGGATGCGGAGCGCAGGGGTTCAATAGGCCGCAAGGCGGGAACACCTTCTGATTGTACCGCTTGACTAGCGGAGCTTTTTTGCGGCCGGACCGGAAGCGGGGAGCTAGCGAATCCGTATCCGGTGAAACCGGAAGCGTTCGGTTTTCGCTCGATAGAGCAACAGGAAGAGCAAAGCGATTCGACTGATAAACAGACTCGCCCACAACTAAAGCATTCTCCCCTGACAGGAGAGGAACTTTTACGTTTAATACCTGCTCTAAGGCCTTTATGCTTGTCCCTTGACCCGGGCTCATAGTAGGCCGACAGAATTTCTGACTCAAGGTTAAATTCATAGCATCGCTCATGCGAGGGAAAATCCACTCGCGCGCATGAGGAACCACATAATTGTTTGACGTTAACATTACTGGTTGCTGATACAACCTGTGACTGATTAAAGAGTCCTGACGGGACTCCATCATTCTTACAGGAGGCATGCATAAAGGAGTCATATTGTCGACGCGAGGGATATCCCACTCGCGCGCTTGAGGAACCACATAAATGTTTGACATAACATTACTGGTTGCTGATAAAAAACCTGTGATTGACTACAGAGTCCTGACAGGACTACATCAATTTTACAGGAGGCATGCAAGATGGAGTCGTCTGTGCAATAGAGTTGGACAGAAACAGACTTGTTCTTTCAACAGATTTATCTGGGACACAAGAGGCATATACATTGACATTCTCATCTTCATTTCCCCGACGCGGGGAAGGCCTTTATGTTTGACCCTTGACGAGGGCTCATTAGTAGGCCGGCAGAATTTTGTGACTCATTGTTAATACATTGCATTGACCACGCGAGGGATATTCTCCTCGCGTGTAAGGGGAACCATCTAAATGTTTGACATAACATTACTGGTTGCTGACACAACCTGTGATTGACAAAGGAGTCCTGACAGGACTACATCAATTTTACAGGAGGCATGCAAGATGGAGCCGTCTGCGCAATAGAGTTGGACAGAAACAGACTTTGTTCTTTCAACAGATTTATCTGGGACACAAGAGGCATATTCATTGACATTCTCATTTTTATTTCCCCGACGCGGGGAAAATAAACGTCCTCGTTTGGGGGGAGGGGAACCGGGTGACACCACGGACCCCTGCCCCAACACAATCCCCCTCTACAATGTCCGCAACTAAAGCATTTTCCCCTGACAGGGGAGGAACTTTTACGTTTAATACCTGCGCTATGGCCTTCATGCTTGTCCCGTGACGAGGGCTCATAGTAGGCCGACAGAATTAGTGACTCATCGTTAAATTCATTGCATTGTTCACGCGAGGGATATTCCCCTCGCGTGTAAGAGGAACCATATAAATGTTTGACATTAACAATACTGGTTGCTGATAAAACCCGTGATTGATTAAAAAGTCCTGACAGGACTTTCAACACTTTTACAGGAGTCATGCAAGATGGAGTCATCTGTGCTAGTGCAATAGAGTTGGACAGAAACAGACTTTGTTCTTTCCACAGATCTATCTGGGACACAGGAGGCATATACATCGACATTCTCATTTTCATTTCCCCGACGCGGGGTACAGAAAATAAAACGACGTGCCCACCACTCTATACTGGGGTCTGACAGAACCCAGAAAAGATTGTGCTTGTGTAACTTCCATGAGGATTGTAGCGCTTTAGTGAATCCAACATCTCCGTTGCAGAAAACCAAAGTCCTCTGCCATCGCTCCACCCGCTCCACCCGCTTGACTGGCGGGTGGAGGGGCAGTTGAAGTGCTGGCGCCGCAGGGGCCTTACCTTTCACTGTAAAGACAGGGCGAGAGCCATCCTCCTCCGCCATGTCCTCCTCCTTCTCGTCCTCAGAGTATCCTGAGTACGAACCCTAGCTCTGACTGGAGCTCAGGTCCGATTCGCGCCTGAGGGATCGGACTGCTTTGTTAAAGTTCACGTCGAAGGGGACGTCCCCGACGGTCACATCACAACGCTACTCTTTAGGCACCGCGCCCGTAGGAGAAATGGTCACCGGAGGGATATTGTTAGACTTCTTAGTCACCTTCCTCGCGGTAACTCCGCCAGACCCGCCAGCTCCAGTGACAGTGGAGCTAGCTGCGGTCGGCTGCACGGCAGGCGGTGTCTCACGTCGCTTGGCGCCATCTTGACCAAGGCGCGCTGCTGAACAAGCGGTGCCCCGGACGGCAGCGCCGCACCTTGACTATCGGTGCGGGTAACTCCGCCAGACCCGCCAGCTCCAGTGACAGTGGAGCTAGCTGCGGTCGGCTGCACGGCAGGCGGTGTCTCACGTCGCTTGGCGCCATCTTGACCAAGGCGCGCTGCTGAACAAGCGGTGCCCCGGACGGCAGCGCCGCACCTTGACTATCGGTGCGGGCCGCCTGGGGCGGACAGCCTGGGCTGTAGGATCCAGAGCGTTAAGCCCTCCTGGTGGAGCGCAGGCTCCGAGGCCTGCCCTAGCCAGGTGGAACCGATGTACCATAGCGAAGCAGTGTAGTTAACGTTAACAAGGAAGCTGTCGAGCAACGAGCTAACGGCTAAAGCTAGGCCAAACTTGGTTCAGGCAGAAACATACATTCCCTCGGCAGAAAAGCAAGAGGGACCATAGCGAAACATGTAGCTAACGTTAACAAGGAAGCTGTCGAGCAACGAGCTAACGGCTAATGCTAGGCCACGCTTGGTTCAGGCAGAGGCCTTAACAAGCTAACAGCAGAACAAACATACATTCCCTCGGCAGAAAGCAAGAGGGTTCATAGCGAAGCAGTGTAGCTAACGTTAACAAAGGAAGCTGACGAGCTAACAAGCTAACGGCTAAAGCTAGGCCACGCTTGGTTCGGGCAGAAGCCTGAACAAGCGGTAAATTTCTTTGTTATAGAAAAGAAAACCGTCGGTTTAGGACGGGACAAGAATAATTATTCTTAAGTACGGGTATAATTCTACACTCGCCGGTGGGCGACTCCAATGCCACCGCTTTAGGCTAATGCGCGAAGAATAAAATACAAAGGCTGAGTTTCAACTTATCTGAATGTGATATCGCAGAGAGTGAAAAGAGAATGTTACTTCCGCCTCCGGGGGCTTATATAGCCTGGAGGCGGGTCACTCCGGTTTGAGTGACAGGCCCTTCCTACCTATGTTAGTACGGGAGCTGAAGTAGTTTCTCTGAATGATCGCCAGGGGGCGTCATTACCCAAGTGGGAGGTCATCCTGGAATATTGACAGTAAACTAGAAATACTGAGCAGTAAGCAGGCAACAGAAGAAGACATCAGCAACAAAGGCAACAACAAAAGTATTTTGTTTACTGTATTTTAGATGCATTTTTCCACAAAGTCTAGAACAGGCAGCATACTTCAAAGGAAGGCAAGTTTGTTTTTCGGCTTGCCTAAACCAAAGAAGTTCTCTGCAGACACGATTCTTTTATACTTGATGCTGTTCCATTTTGGGTGCTGAATATTGCATTAGTTAAGACCCAGCCGAGCATTGTTGTGAGCTTTTGCGTATTTTTTGCTGTTTTTGAAATAAATAAAACATTTGTTAAATAAATACATCTAAAATATGGATGCAATGGTTAAAGGTAGGGTATACGTGATCTTTTTGGGTAAAACACATTTTGGTTAACCTCTATATTCTAATAGCAATTGATACAGTATAGAGCAGGCGTCTTCAACAGGGGGTCCAGGACCCCTAGGGGGTCCCCAGAGTTACTACAGGGGGTCCTCCAAATATTTGAGTGATAGAAACCTTTTTTTACTATTTTTTTTATTTTAACCACTTGAACCCCAGTGTCCATATTCTGAGAACTTTAGCCAAAAATAGCAGATCTACAAGCTCAAAACGCCTCGCGCTGCGAGGCGTTGTGAGCTTGTAGATCGGCTATTTTCGGCTAAGAGGATTGGTGTAGAGGGGAAAAAGAGCAGACTAAGTACAGAGTGAAAGGTTATTAAGTATTGACGGTTCAAGTGGTTAAATATCTGAAAACACACATTGACATGAATCCAAAATACACTGTCAAACAATGAAACTATGGAATCTATGAAGAAGTTGTGGGGGTCCCTGCTTCATCTCTCTCAACTAAGGGATCCTTGGCCTGAAAATGTTGAAGACCTCTGGTATAGAGTGTTTGTTCAATAAGAAGGGTATTCCCGTCTTTACAGGTCTTTAAAAAACTGAAAATACATTTTCAGGTTAGTTGCCAATTTCATCCAGTCAGGAGATAAGGCCCATTTATCAGCTCCAATTTCAAAAGTGTTCCAGTTTCAATTTTGTCTGCACATTAATTTCTTTGTGTAATCACTTCCAGTTTCACTTGTTTGTCCCGTGTCCTGTTGGAGCTGTCTCTCCTGATAGGGTTAAATTGGTATCCCAACCTGAAAATACATGTTCTGTTTACTAGACAGCTGGAGAGACCTTTACTGGACAACCTCTCTATAGCAATGATTACCATCAGAATAGGCCTATAGAGCTATTTTATTTTATTTTATTTTTGTATATATTTTTTTAAACTCTGATATTTAAACATCAAATATTCCAGTCAGTCTACACTTCATGTATTTCATTCAGTCTGACCAGAAGCAGTGATAAAAACGTCCCCACCGGTGATAAAAATGAATGACCTGAGGGGCATATCAAAAGCAGGGGCATGGATTCCCCCCAGCAAATCCAACCTTGCTTTTCTCCATCGCACGCACGCACGCACGCACGCACGCACGCACGCACGCACGCACGCACGCACGCACACACACACACACACACACACACACACACACACACACACACACACACACACACACACACACACACACACACACACACACACACACACACACACACACACACACACACACAGCTGCCAGACAGTTGAGCACTGCCTTTATGCATGGCTCACTGTGTGCTTATGTAAGACCACTACTTAGAAGCAGGTTACATCACATACCACACAGCACTGTGTCAGTGGGTCACTATGCCACATGGCCACTGAACTATAGAGCACTTGGGTGCGTGTGTGTGTGTGTGTGTGTGTGTGTGTGTGTGTGTGTGTGTGTGTGTGTGTGTGTGTGTGTGTGTGTGTGTGTGTGTGTGTGTGTGTGTGTGTGTGTGTGTGTGTGTGTGTGTGTGTGTGTGTGGTGTGTGTGTGTGTGCGTGCGTGCGTGCGTGCATTACTATATTCTGAGGATCACATATTTAGATTAGAGTTAGAGTTTTCACGTTTCTTATGCGCCGATGTCACACCCTGGAAAATAGCCTACACTAAAAACGTAATCTTGTACTGTTGGTCTGTGTGTGTGTGTGTGTGTGTGTGTGTGTGTGTGTGTGTGTGTGTGTGTGTGTGTGTGTGTGTGCGCGTGTGTGTGTGCGCGTGTGTGTGTGTTCAATTGATGCTGCCTGCATACACCCTCTGAGTTATATCGACACTCAGGATTTTACAACACATTATAGGGAATGGCCTCTATAGAGTTGCCCTTTAATGCTGAATTTAATTACTTTTTCTTTTTTGTCTAATGAACAACTTGCAGTGGATCACCAGTAGGGGGACTCTGCTCCTAATTCCACTTACCAAGTATTTATTCTCTCCAATGCTCTCCCCCTGGCTCCTCCTTTCTACCAGCAGTACAGCCTTTTACTCTCTTATGTTATCTTTCAGTCACACACGCATGCATGCGCGCGCGCGTGCACACACACACACACACACACACACACACACACACACACACACACACACACACACACACACACTTGAGAGGGGGCAGGACCAACCACTCCCACTGTTCTATAGTTCCATGAAAGAGAGAGAAAGAGAAGCGAGAGAGAGAGAGAGGGAGAAGGAGGAGCGTCGATGCGCTGAAGCCGAGCCCCTCTATGCCTCACACACGGCAGACGGCAGCACCCGGTCACACAAACACTCTCTCTCTCTCCCAGTCACATGCACGGTTGCACACACATACCACACACACACGCGCGCGCGCACAAACACACACACACACAGACAGTCCCCAACACTACCGCCCGCACACGCACACAGCGCTGGCTGGCAGACGCGGTGGGAAGCAAGCCATCAGGGAGAAAGCCTGTGAAGAAAGAGAGGGATCGCAGAGGGGAAGAGAGAAGAAAAGAGAAAAGAGTTGGAGGAGGCACCTTGTGGATCAGAAGGGATTTTCCTCTCCCTCTCTGTGCACATATATATATGTGTGTGTGTGGTGTGTGTGTGTGTGTGTCTGGATAAGGCTGCCTTCTTCCTGGACAAGAGGAGTTTGTATTTTTTATGCCCGCAGGCTTTTCCTTTAGTTTTTTTTTCATCCTTCAACCCGGGTTCTGTCGTTATCTACCTTTCCATCTATCCCTGGAGCTCAACAAAAGGAGTGAGTGATTGAGAGAAAAAACCCCAGGCACATCTTCAGCTTCAGCTCCAGACCACCCTCTCTCCTCCTCATCCTCCTCTTCTTCTTCCTCTCCTCCTCCAGCGTTCTCCTCCTGTTGTGTGAGTTGATCGCTGATTGGTCTGATTGGTCTCGTAAGGATACAAGCGGGAGGACAGTGTGTCTACAGGATACAGCCTGGCTCCCAGCGGGATCGGGGGTCCAACACTCATCTTCTGTGTGAGAGAGACACAGAGAGAGAGAAAGAGAGAGACAGAGACAGTGGGAAGCGAAACGAGGGGCATGTGCAGGGCAGCAGCGAAGACAGAGAGCGAGCCGGGTCTTTAGAGCAGACGGAGAGCAAGGAGCCGGCATTCAGACCTCATCCATCCCTTCTCCCTGTTCCTCCTCTTCCTCCTTGTCCTTTATACCCTGCCTCCGATCATTCAGTCCTTTCAGTCCTCTTCACCTCCTCTTCCTCCACCAACTCCTTCTCCTCCTTCCCCTGAATCCCTTTCTCCTATCTCTTTCCAGACCCCCCCCCCCCCTCCCCTCCCCTCCCCGGAGAGAAAGCGTTTTGCGAGGTTCCTCGTGAGCCCCAGAGAGACAGTGATCACACTACTGTCTCCTCTCCTATCATTCCTCCGCCCGTCCAATTCTCCTGTCTCCGCGTCTCACACCTTTTTGTACAGGAGCGAGATCTCTCTCTGACTCGTCCTTTTTTTACGGTGAAGCGCGGCTGGAGCAACAATCAGAGGGATTGGGCCGGGCCAGCCCTTACAAGTGACTGTTCCCTGCCTGCAAGCTTCTCTCTCCAGCCCTGAGGATTCTTGAACTGGATTCCAGCTACATGGGAAAACGTTTGGAGCAGCAACCAATGTACCCCCAGTACACCTACTACTACCCCCACTATCTACAGACCAAGGTAGGATGGAGGTTTCTGTAAGGTGTTTTTAACCACTGTCAGAGATAAGAAACAAGGGAAATACATCTGTAAAAGAATTGAAAAAAATGTTTTTACTTAACCCCATCAAAATCATCTTGGAGAAGCTCCCTGGTTCCTGTTGTCCTTATACCTACGTACAGTTGATGGATGAGAAGACAGGAACAAAGTCCAAGTGGCTTCATGTGTTTGATCTTCTGATACTGTATGTTTGCTTCAAGTCAATTGGATTTGGTTGTTCGTTTAACTATGGGCCAGGGCACACACAATGGGCCTGACCTTGGTGGGTTTGCAAAAAGGGAAAGCGTATTAGAATTTTAAGTTAGCCAGGAGGCTCAATTAATTCTGTCTGGTTCAGAGACTAAAGCAAGCTGTAGGTACGGTCGATTTGCAAGAGCCCACGACTTGCCAAATACCGTCCAGTCCCCCCTTACAGCCATCCCCCAGTGCACTGGTATCATTTAGCTGGGCCTGTCTTTCTTTCATTCTCAGGACGTGACTCCATCCACCCCTCTGACCCCACTGCTTCTAAGTTCAAGTTCAGGGCAAGGGGCCCTGCCCTGTTCCAGTCTGCTGCCTGTCACTGTCACCCACCCACCCACACACACACACACACACACACACACACACACACACGCACACACACACACGTCTTTAAATGCCCCCTCCCCCCCGCCGATCCACCGTGACTATATAAACACTTGGACACACCCATGATAGCTTGTTGTAGATGTGATTGTGACATGTTTTATTCTTTGTTCTCGTTCTTGCTGCTGTTCACAGTACAGTACATGTACAGTACACACTCACTAACGATGGTATTTGTCATCCTGGATCCTCCACCTCCAAGAGGAGAAGGATTGATTACTAAGACCTGATCGATTGGTTCTACATGGTTTCTCTAGGCCTGTCATATCCTATGTCCGCTGTGATTCATTTGTGTGTCTGTTGTTGTTGTTGTTTCATGTCTGTGAGGCTGCGTGTGAGGAGGAGTTGGCAATATGGAGTAAAATATACTTACCTCTTGTTAAGAGAGAGGGAGAAGTGAATTTAAAAGTGTGATGGGGTCGCAGAGAGAGATAGAGAGAAAGACAGAAAGAGAGAGAAAGATTTCCATAACACCTAACGAGGAATGTATGCCTAACATCTACTGTATGCTTCTTAACGTTGTTGTTTTTTTTTTTGCATCGTGAGGCATTGTGTCCTTGTAGATCTGCTACTTTCACTACTTTTGTGCGACACTTTTGCATGATGAAGTAGGGCTTTAAATAAATAAAAAAACATACAAATTTTAAACTTGGAGATACAAGGTTTCTGCCTCACAGTGACATTATCTCTTACCAGATGTTTATTCTTGCGCTGACATTACACTTTAAAATAAGCTCAAAATCGATTGTGTAATTAAAAAACACAAGAAGTGGCATCAGTGGCGTGGTTCATTTCGAAGTGAACAAGACGTATCATGTTTCGTCTGGTCAGTATGCGCTGATACTTGTTTTTTCGCATTCAACACGTCACCTCGTTCTCTATGGGTGTAGATGTCACCGTGTCACATCTCGATGTCATTTTGTTATTTATCTCCATCAGTTCAAGGCCATCTCGTCTTCCCTCAGTATCTGCAACAGGCATCTAGCCCCCCCCCCCCCACCCCGCAACACACACACCCTCTGTTGTCAAGGTCATTTCAAATTGGATCCTACCTTCCCCCAGTGTTCCCTGTAGCCGATGGCTGTGTGTGTGTGTGTGTGTGTGTGTGTGTGTGTGTGTGTGTGTGTGTGTGTGTGTGTGTGTGTGTGTGTGTGTGTGTGTGTGTGTGTGTGTGTGTGTGTGTGTGTGTGTGTGTGTGTGTGTGTGTGTGCGCGCGTGCGTCCGTGCGTGCGTCCGTGCGTGTGTGTGTGTGGGTATGTCCATGTGTGCTGCACAGGGATGTGTGCGTAGGAGAATAGCATCCAATGTGAATTGATCAGGTACTGGGGTGTTGCGTTGCATTTGTCCATAACTGTACAGCACATGAGTTTGTGACGACGTCTGAACTTGCCTCTGTATTCTCTGCATCACGTGTGTCATCTGTATGAGTGGACACTTGAATGAGCGTAGTATAGTATAGTATAGTATAGTATAGTATAGTATAGTATATAGTATATAGTATAGTATTAGGGCTGTCACAATTATTACATAATCGTCTAATCGCAATTATTGTCATAATCGTCATAATCATTGAATTATGTTAATAATGTTCTTATTTTCAAAAATAGTGGAAATAGCAGATTTACAAGCTCTACAAGATCTACAATGCGACGTGTTGTGAGCTTTTAGATCGGCAATTTCCACTATCAATGTTCTTCTTCAAGTATAAAGTTGTCAAATATGTCAGTCATTTCTTTATTTAGGTTATGTGTCATATCTGCCATGTGCAACTTCAAAGCCAAACAGGAATGTAATTGTCAATGACAGAAACACAACTAAATGGTTAATCGCAATTATTCGAGTGACAATTAATCGTCGTGTAAAATGTCATAATCGTGACAGCCCTATATAGTATATTATAGTATAGTATAGTGTGTGTGTGTGTGTGTGTGTGTGTGTGTGTGTGTGTGTGTGTGTGTGTGTGTGTGTGTGTGTGTGTGTGTGTGTGTGTGTGTGTGTGTGTGTGTGTGTGTGTGTGTGTGTGTGTGTGTGTGTGTGTGTGTGTGTCCCGTGAACAGTGATTCCCTTCCATGACCCCTTCACAGAGCAGCTTGCTGTCATTAACGCTCTTAGAGTCCCGGGAGAGCGTGTGTGTGTGTGTGTGTGTGTGTGCACGTGTGTGTGCGCGCGTGCGTGCGCGCGTGCGTGCGTTCGTGCACGCGTCACAGAGTTGGAGACCCTGTGGAATATCCCAGCTATACATCTATGGACCTTGACACCAAGCTGTGTTGAGTGTTTGATCTATCTGTGCTACACTCAATGACTGTGCGTGTGTGCGTGCGTGCGTGTATCTGTGCACCGTGGGTGGTTATCACACACTTCTCAGGTTTGTTACAGTGTGCAAAAGCTGTGAAACAGTGGGCTTGGATTTGTTGAAGATATTGCACTTGAGATGTTGCGTCATGTCCAAAGAGATGGAGAATGACTCCATCTCTTTGTCTCTTTCTTTCCGTCGCTCTTCTGTCTGTCTGTCTGTTTGTCTGTCTGTCTGTCTGTCTGTCTGTCTGTCTGTCTGTCTGTCTGTCTGTCTGTCTGTCTGTCTGTCTGTCTGTCTGTCTGTCTGTCTGTCTGTCTGTCTGTCTGTCTCTCTCTCTCTCTCTCCCCATCTGTCTCTTTCTCACCCTCTCTCTCTCCCTCCCTCCCTCCCTGTTGCTCACTGATCTGATTGGAGATGTAAATGGCCTCTTATTAATCTTGATTCCACCGAGTAGAGGCTCTCCTCCAGAGGAAATCAATGTGTGTGTGTGTGTGTGTGTGTGTGTGTGTGTGTGTGTGTGTGTGTGTGTGTGTGTGTGTGTGTGTGTGTGTGTGTGTGTGTGTGTGTGTGTGTGTGTGTGTGTGTGTGAGAGAGAGAGAGTGCATGCGCAGCTTTGTATTGTTAGCAAAAGCCTGACAATAGCCCTTTTTAAAACTCTCTCTCTCACACTCTCTCTCACACACACACACACACACACACACACACACACACACACACACACACACGCAAACACGCACACGTACACAGGTAGTTAAAGAAATTACCTGCTTAAACTAACAATGCTTAGCCAGATGACAGATTGTGTGTAAATGTGCGGCTATTAAACCAAGAATGCCCTCTCTGCCTCTGTAATGGGCTATAGGTACAGTTAGTGTGCATTAGCCGGGGGTGGAGAGGGACTCTGAGATCCCTTATGCGAGCCGAGTGGCTCTTAATCATGTGCCGCCTGTGAGGGGTGGGCTGTGGGGGATGAGTGGGGGGTCATTGGGTTTACTTGGAAGCACCAGCTGCATTGTTGCATTCTGTGACTGATTTTCTTCATCCTCTTCACCCTTTTTGAACCTGACGTCCCTGGGTTTGGGATGTAATTATAGCCCCCACCCTTATATAAAAAATCACACCCGTGTGAAGTGGAGCTGTGTGTGTGTGTGTGTGTGTGTGTGTGTGTGTGTGTGTGTGTGTGGATCATGTGTACCGATTTTTGTGACATTTGAAGAAAATATGTAGGAAAAAGAGCAAAAAGTGTGTTTTGGAGAAAATTCAAGATGGCGGAGAATCTATCATGGCGCAAATGGGCGTGGCCTATATGGGGAGATGCGTCATGACCCAAGGAATCCAGGGAAAAAATATTTTTAATTTTCCGACCTACGGTTCAAGAGTTACAGGCCAAAACGTAAAGTGGGGTGTTATGGCGCCACCATGCGGCCAAATGACACAATTTTTTTTTATTTAATCCTTGAAATCATTATGAACCTCCTCTCCAAGTCTTGAAACTCTAGCCCCTATGGTTTGCGAGAGACAAATAATTGAATGTGAGTTTTTGCGATTCCCATTATAAGTCAATGGGGAAAATTAATTCACTAATAAATTAATATCAATTAAACTATTGAACCTTTCTCTTAGCAAGAGAAAGGTTATTCCCGAGTAAGCCGGTCGATTTGACATATGGCGCGAGTGTGTGGTGGCAAAACTGTGGGACTAGTAGCGTGCCGAAGTTTAGGAAGTTCAGGCTACATACAGACACACACACACACACACACACACACAGACCCACACGGCCACGTATAGGGAGCCTGTGCTTCACACAGCTCCAAAAACATTTGCAAAAGTAGTAGTATCAACAAGTCCACAACACATGGGCCTGATTCATCAATCTGGTCGTAAATATAGTGTAAATAAAGTGACTAAATCTGGCTTTAAAAGTGAATATTTCTGTCCTGTTACCTTCAAAATCTCTTCAAAATCCTGACAAAAAAATGTTTTGCTGAATCTGACCCTAACTTGGGAATTGTCCGTAAGATCAAAATATGGGCGTAATTTGGCCGTAAAGTGCTTGATGAATCGGGCTTTGTGATTGAGCTTTTAGATCACTTGTTTTCACGCAACAATGACATACGGCAAAGAATATTTGGGCTTAAGTGGTTACGTGAACGAGAGGAATGATAGGAAGGTAGAATGTAGTTTCCCTTACCCCGAAGTCATTAGTTCTAATCAATAGTTCCAAAGTACATTCTATACAAACTCAATCTTGTGGAGGCTGAGTGTGTTTATTTAGTCGATATATATCTAGTATTTTATGCATTATTATAACATATCTTCTCACAAAGCACCACTATCTCACCACATCTGCAAATAGTCAGATATGTTAATATTGCATGGCTGGGCGATATGGGCAAAATCAAATTGAATTGAATTGAAAAAATAACTAGACAAATTTGTGACAATATTGTTGGGTTGATTATTGGTTGTCTCGCAATAAATTCACACAATGGCATTTTTAAAATATACGTACATAAATAATCATAGTAATGCTCAAATAATAACTAAGTGGATAAAGGCAAACAATAGAACAGCTAGAATGGTCAGTTTAGTGCAGAAAAGTACATGACATTATTGCAATTCAGCCTTTAAAACCAGGAAGACACTTACTGTAATGTATCATGTGTATGTCATATCACAACATTACGTTCTCCAAAACTGTCTGATATCACAATATCATACAGTACATATTGATATTACTCAACCCTATTATATTGTATTCCCTTGGCTGAGTGTGTTAACAATGATGAGTGCTGAAATGTTCTGGGAAACGATACACATTATGCAATATCTTATCTTAGCATTTGATTAGAAACTAAGAAAGGGTCCTTCACGGTTGTCATTAACAATGCACCCAGGGCCATTGGTTGGACGCAGACTGTCCCTAGAGGATGCCTGGGCGTACAGCCACGTCTGGGACATGGATGTGATATGTGCAGGTCACTGAGTAAAGCCTTATTCATACTTTGTCACGTGACAGTGTCTTGTTTGTGCCTAGAATCTAAGAAGTGCCTTAGCCTTGATATGTTTGCTGAATTTTAGTATGAACCACTTATGTCTATCCTTGGCCCCTCATTGTTTCCCCTCTGAAACCAAATCTCTTCACCAAGAATAGCCACATGAACAGTAGTGTGGCCCTATCCTGGGCATGTCACAGGCAAACATTTGGCAAAAATAGGCAAACATTCAGTGAAAATGGCATATCCACAAGCTCACAACCCGGCCGTCACGTTATGATGGCAATTTTCACTACCGGATATGACGTTCACTCATTGCCTTCTCAGAGTGGGACCTGTGTGTTCTGGTTTTACCATCTACGTTATCTATGGCTCTAGAGAAGGATTTCCCCCTTTTAGCTTCTGTGAGCTGCATTCTTATCATAATCACCCGTCCCACCAAAACATCTGTTTTTACCTCTACACTGGAAGTGTATACCACCATAACCACTTAAACTCATCCCTATTCATCTGCGTTGAACATCTGGAAACATACGACCACTGAGTTCTGGTGTCACTGCCGCTAGAGGGCGCTATCCCCCTGGGTCCCATTGTTATGTTTTGTGTTGAAATCCCTATAGGGAAATCTTAGATCGCCTCATTTAAGCACAAAATAGAGGAACACAATAAACGCTAGAAACAAGTCAAACAAAACCCAATGACTACTTTTCCCATGAACGCGGCTAGTAGGGACTGTGATTTCAGACCTGGATGCGTCACCGAAGTGTAGTTTCCGACTTTTAAGGCAGAATTAATTCTATTTTCTCCAAAAACTGCATGGCTATATCAGATATGAATGAATATCATAAACGATGCAGTTAAAGCCCTGACAAAAAATCTCGGATGATTTGTTCATGGTCCGGTGGACTATTAGCAGATCTTATATATAATAGCAAATCTGCTTGTACAATTAGATCGGCTATTTTTTGCAAAGATAATTAGCGTTAACTACAGCAAAAACAGGAGGGGCCCTAGTATTAAGCATAAATCTTAGATTGAATCGCTTTACAACTTGGTTGATTTATGCCGTAGCATTATATTGTTGGCTGTTATTGCAAGAACTTCATAGTGATGGTAAAGAAATATTTTAAGTTGTGTCTATAACAGGCAAAGGATTGATTTAATTACCACATTTAGTATATCATTTTGTGTTAACATGGAGGATGCCATCCCCCCTCATCACTTCCTAAGGCAACTCCTTGGATGTTTTTCCATCGTTATTCTCTTCTCTAAGCCTTTTAAATATTCTGAAAATACAGGCCAGAAAGGCTACAGAAAACATGTTCTCTAAGTGCAAGCAGATTCATTACTTAAGAGAAGATAAAACAAACAATATTCCTTATCTGCATTCAGACATTGAAAATGTATTTGGCTACCATTTTATCCATGACCGCCGATACGAATCAAACATTATTCCCCCGGTACCTCTGTTCCTGAAACTGATTGAAGGGCTGCCTTCAAATGCATAAGGGCATGCATGCGTGTGCTTATGAATGTCAAAGCAATCAAGTTTTCCATTTTTCCTTTTCGAATATTATGATGATTGAGCGAGGATTGGAATTGTTGATGATAATCACTAACAAACAGAGGAGACAATTGTCCAGGATTTGGCTGAAACATCTACAACACTTTCACATCATCAACCAAGCGGTCATTAGCTTGCTGCAGTTCAGTGGGCTAATGCGCGCAGTGGCACGCGAGTAGCTGTAATTAGGGTAATGAGAAACGGCATTCAGCTGATATCAAAGCAATGACACATGTGGACACGCCTGGACATCTAAATAGAATATACGTTCCTTTTAAAAATTAAGCTTTTACATTCAATTAGTCCCTCTAATGTGGGAGATAAATGCGGTCAATCGTTAGTTTGGCGAAGATGGATAAACTTCACTATCGTGCTCGCACATGCACATGCACACTCACACTCATACTCTCCTCATTCCTGCCATCCTTATTGCCCTTCCTTTGCCTCTTAGAAGCCTGTTATTCATCTTGTCAGACATAAAGTACTGAACTATGGCAGAAACAACAGTCATACATTATACAGATTAATCCACACACACATACAGGAAGAGTGAACTGTGTGTGTGTGTGTGTGTGTGTGTGTGTGTGTGTGTGTGTGTGTGTGTGTGTGTGTGTGTGTGTGTGTGTGTGTGTGTGTGTGTGTGTGTGTGTGTGTGTGTGTGTGTGTGTGTGTGTGTGTGTGTGTGCAGCGTGTGTGCGTGTGGTTACATCTGTTTCAGTTCAAGCTCTCTCCTGCTACAGTACATCCACCTGCATCAGCTGAAGAGTTTCAATCCTTAGCATATCAATAAAATAAACAAATAGTATATTTCCATTGTTCAGAAAGGTGACAAATTAAGAATGACAGATCACACTGGATTTTATAAAGTCTGGTATTCCTTGTGATTATTTGCTTTGCCCTTGCTTACATATTATAGTTTAATTTGTAAAGGACACAAGGTAGCCACAACCCTGCTCACGGCATACCGTTTGGAAATCATAGCCACTCTATAAATAATAGAGAATGATCACATGTCGTTCTATGTGGCTCTATCCCTCTGTCTCTCTGCTACTCACTCTCTGTCTGTCTCTCTATCTGCCCCCCCACCCACCCCCATGCTTTCTATCTGCCCCTACCCACTGTGTTCCAGGCCCTCTCGCTTTCTCCCTACCATCTGTTCAGTTTGCTGGGCCTGGGTGGTTATACTGCTTAAAAGGGACTCTCCTAACCACCCATATATGTCCATTTATTATTCTCCATGGGCCGCTCTATTCTCGTCCCGGTACGGTAGCGGTCGCTGACCGATGCCTCGCTATAGTGAATAGGGAGGGAGGTAGGGGTGAAAAAGCTTGTTCAGGTCAGTGAAGGTGGGGAGGGGGGTGAAAGTGGCTTGGCCCCGCAATTTTGCAATTGAAAATGGACGGAGGAGGTTGAGACCGAGGGAGGGAGCGAGGGATTTAGAGCACCGTTAAACACAGCAAGAGGAAGAACGCTTGCAGAGAGGGAGCTGAAGCTCGTATCAAAGAGAGAACATCACTGCTGTCGGGCAGAAACCTTGTATCGCCACAATTTCAACTTTTTGTGTTTTGTCGTGAATGAATGCCCTACTTCGTCATACTACAGTCGCACAAAAGTACTGTGATGTGTTGTGAGCTTGTAGATCGGCTATTGTTGCTTGCTTGCTTGTCTTTTTTTCTTTTCATAAATATTGAACCAATGAAAAGTAAAGCTTGTGACTAAATAAGACGCAGCTTCTTTTTTCCATTTTCTGAAAAGTAACAGTTTTGGACCTACAAGCTTTCCACCCACCACAGCAAAGAAATATCCCAAAAGAGAACAGGTTGCAATAAGAAAGGAGGTTTCTCTGGGAAAAGGTGGAGGAAGACACAGTGATAGAGAAAGTAAAGGAGACAGGAGTTGCTGTCCAGGTCAAAGAATAATGGTGCTGCTGCATTTTTAATAGCTGGCTACTTTGCAGCGACCCAGGTCTAATGGATTCTATACCTCCTAAAAGCCGCTGCTTCTCAACCTCTGGTCCGGGATCCACCTCGGGTCCAAACGGACCCTTGGAATTCACAGTGCTTATTCAACTTTAAGTTGTTTTCACTATTTATTTTAGTTATTTGTTTTAGTTATTTGTTTTATTTTTTAGATTTTAATCTTTTGAAATAATAATAATTATTGATTTTATTGGTAAACTGGGGGAAAAAAAGGGACGTTTACGGCCCATAAGAAAGGGTCTATGACCCAACAAATGGGTCCCGACCCAAAGTTTGGGAAACACTGGTCTAATGGATTCTCTGCCTCCTAAAAGCCTCTGTCAGAGCCGTCCAATACTACAAAGAGTTATACCACAGAAATCACTGTGGAATCCAATAGACCTCCAAGCTTCCTGATAGAATGTTCAATAATCTAATATTGCATGACAACAAATACGATTTCAGCCAGTAAGCAGATGTTTGGACAAATAATGCTTGGAGATACATTTAGTTTCAGGAAGTAACAACTGAATCGCCAGAGGCCTTAAAGTTGTTCTGTCACGGTCACAACTTTCTGAAATGTAGGCTTAGAGGCTACCAGCTCTGGCCTATGGTATTTGTCAGTGCATCAGCTTTTAGGGGTAAGACCACAAAGTAAAGAGCATTAACTCCAGATGTTAGCCTTTATTACTGGATGCAATGTGTACGTACAGTGCATGTACAGTTCCTGACCCTTAAGAGAACATTAACGATATCACTATAGGGCTGGGCGATAGGGACTAAATCAAATATAACAATACCTCAATATCATGTGTCTGTTGTCAGAAACGTTTTTTCATAACTTTAAATAAATACATTTCTGGTACATTTTTGATGCCTGCGTCCTTTGGGCGCAAGTGTCGGGGGGGGGACTTCGTCGGAACTACCTGTTGTATACTTTCCAATTTCCATTCTAAACTTATTGTCAAGGTTGTAGTTCAGTTGGTGATGGTTACCATGGTACCATGGTTACCAACTACAGGAAGGTGCAGGTTGGCATTGTGAGCGTGGTTGTATTGGTTTACATCTAATCATGAATTAAGGCAGCGGGAGTTGTGAGCTTGTAGAGCTGCTATTCTTGGCAAAGAGGTTTGGTGTAGAGTGAAAAGAAAAGCACACTAAGTATTGATGGTTCAAGTCGTTCAATGTCTAAAAATGCATACTAAACCAACAACCTATACTGATGATATTGACAGACTGACACACGGACAGGGGCGAAAACATAATCCCCGCCCCCAGATGCGCCAGCCTGGCGGAGATGATAATATCAAAGCGTGCTTTTTACTTCCAAGTCAGCGTTGACTGCGTCAGAAATGCAGTTTACTTTTTTTAAACAATGATCAAGCCAAAACTGAACAAGGATACAAACTCACTTTGTTTCATATCCTGTCTTTTTCTTCTTCTAGCTCTTTCTTGCCCTAGTTCTTTTTTTAACATTGATTTGTCAGACCTTCTGTAAATGTTCCATATTCTCATGTTTGATGTAAACCCTTGTAGAGTTTCTGCGCAGAGATCGAATGCATTTCTTATGAACTCACAGATTCTATGTACATACTGTAAAGTTATGCCGATGTTCTACTTTAACACTGTGCTGCGCAGAATGGGACATACATTTGTAATTCACGGACGAAAAAGTATTGGCCAGATTGCCAAATAAACATTATTGCCATGATTGAAAATAACATTTCAATCAATGTGGTGGATTTGTATGATCTAAATTAGCTAACAAACAGATGATGCTACACTGTGTGTGTTTATGCACCAAACAAGCAACAACCCTCACATTTTGCCTTATCTGCCTTTCTTTGTTCTGCCATGGTGCTCAGAAAAGGCGTCTCTTCAGCTAGAGTGTCTGGTGTGTGCTCCAAGCATTCCCAGAGCTGATTTTCCGAATGGGAATGCACTGAATGCTGAACAGAATGGCAAGAATGCACTAAGAGACTGCCTGACGCCCTAGGAGTGAAATTACGAATGCACCCTTGCCTGATGTAATTTGTCAAGTGGAGCATGTAGGACATGTATGTAAAACAACGGTTAATGCATACTAGAACATCATCGTTCCACTTCTGATTGGCTGCAAGCTCATCACATTGGCCTTCTAAGAAATAAATATGATTTCGCTTGACATCAGAGTTAGAACCTTATGGCACAATTGAGCTCATTGCTCACTCTGTGCACAAGTGTGTGTCACCATTTAGAAAGCGTGATTTATATACTAGTCACAGACCACGGTGCAACACATTGTGAGCCTATACTTTTGCTATTTCCGGAGTGCGACACTGGCGTGCAAACACGTAGAACTCAGGCCGAACTTGTGTTGCTGTGTGTCAGGTTGTTGACCAAGTTGGTTGTGTTGTGCTGTTCCGCATAGAAATAAAACCACTGATGGAGAAATACAGTACAGTTCGCCTCTCTTGTGCCTTCTCACTGTGGTAAGTCCAGCCGTTGAACCAGTCAACCTTACAAGTGGTGTCAGAAAGTGGGTTCATACAACGCAACGAGGAGGCAGAAATGAGAACGGGGAAGAAAGAATGAAGACGGTCAAGAGCCAGACGATGGACCAGGGGGGCCACGGATATAGACTGAATGTATTGAACATGTTGGTTGTCTTGTGCAGCATTGGAGATTGAATAACTGATGGGGTGAAGTAGATTTCTCCTGTCTCACTGTGTTAACTCCAGCCGCTCTACCGGTCAATCCTACACCGTGTAAGACCATGGGAGCTTTAGAGAGCAGCTTGTAAGCTCCTAGGAAATAACTGTAATATAGCTACCGTACCTATAGTAGTACCTAATGCACTACAGCCAGTGGCACCATGGAATGCATCTACAGGGGTCTTATTTCCTGTATGAGAAGAATTAAGGGACCAAAAGCCACAGATGCGCTGTATAAAACCCTCCATCAGCGACTGGAGCAGAGTTTTAGCTTGGTTACAGGCAGAGTTTTGACCCTCTGCCAGAGGTGTCTGGCCTGGCCAAACATCTCCTGTTCCCTGCTAATGAAATCCAAAATAATACCTTCCCTGCTGAGCTTGATCCCACACACACACACACACACACACACACACACACACACACACACACACACACACACACACACACACACACACACACACACACACACACACACAACCCCTGCTGTCCCGGCATGGGATTATCTGGTGAAAAGCACTCCTTTTGTTGCTCCAGTCAAATTACTTTACTGAGCCCTCATGCTTTTATCAGCTGTGCACGGAGGCAGATTGACACTGTGTGTACATACAGGACGTATGTGTGAGTGTGTGTGTGTGTGTGTGTGTGTGTGTGTGTGTGTGTGTGTGTGTGTGTGTGTGGGGGCGTGTGTGGGGGTGGGGGGGGGGGTGGGGGGGCTGGTTCTGATTACATGGATCACATCCAAACTGAATGGTCGCTAATGCCACTTAATATGTCCTCTGATTGACCTTTAAATACATCATGTACTGTATGTACTATGTAGGCCATTGATGAAGCCTGATTTATAACTTCAGTGAGCACCAGTGTTGGACACCAAAAGTAGATGATCTACAGGATCACAACTTGCCACTTCGAGGTGTGCTGTGAGCTTGTAGACCGGCTATGTTTGTTACGCCTGACACCTGCCGGCAACTAACTATATATAAGGCTTTAAGCTCCCCTCAGCTTCTATTCATTGTGCTGACCCTCCAAATAGACTACATGCCTTTGTCAGAGGTGTGTGTGTGTGTGTGTGTGTGTGTGTGTGTGTGTGTGTGTGTGTGTGTGTGTGTGTGTGTGTGTGTGTGTGTGTGTGTGTGTGTGTGTGTGTGTGTGTGTGTGTGTGTGTGTGTGTGTGTGTGTGTGTGCGCGTGTGCGTGCAGTCAGTCTGCACAAGCGAGCATACTTCTGTGCGAGCACCTTTTGGTGTAGAGCATGTTTGTATTCTTGAGAGAACACGTGCGTGGGAGAGAATGTGTTGCTGTAGAGTGCACGTGTTAGATTGCCTATGTGTCTGAGAGGGTGCGAGACTAACAACAAGAACCAAGCCAAAGCGAGACAAGGCGTACAGAAAGGGAAAGGAGAGGGGAGCGTGTAGTATGTGTGTATGTGGGAGTAAGAACGTGTGTGTGTGTGTGTGTGTGTGTGTGTGTGTGTGTGTGTGTGTGTGTGTGTGTGTGTGTGTGTGTGTGTGTGTGTGTGTGTGTGTGTGTGTGTGTGTGTGTGTGTGTGTGTGTGTGTGTGTGTGTGCATGTATGTTGTCAGGGTGGGAGCTAGCTTTGTGGTTGATTTAAGTGGAAGTGGAGGGAGGAGAAGGATAAAAGGACTGACTAGATTAGGCTGGCACACACTACTAAGGCCTGCGTGCGTGTGTGTGTGTGCGTGCGTGCGTGCGTGTACAGTGCGTGCGTGTGTCCGGTTATGCAGCTGATGCAGATATTTGGGAGAAGAAAATTTCACATATTGACTGATGTTTGCTATACATTTGTTCCAAGGATCCCTCAAACTTTGTTGTGACAGTGCAGCAGGAATGTGCGATAAACACGTTTTTAACTTCATCGTCGTTATTATAGTTAGAAAGTCGAAAATAATCTTTATAAACTATGGTTTCAACTGGTCAAACTAATGATGATACTTTTTCTACATTATGTACCTTACTTTTGTTTTTCCTTTTTACTGATAGAGTGCCCATTGGGCAGCGACCTACTGGGGAACATTGCAAGTTGGGAATGCATGCCCCACCTGGGTATGCAATGGGTACCAGTTGGACCCATTGTCAGAGTACCCTTTGTACCCGTCTGTCTGTCTGTCTGTCTGTCTGTCTGTCTGTCTGTCTGTCTGTCTGTCTGTCTGGCATGCCTGTCTGCCTGTGTACCTTTTATATCCATATATGGAGATCCCTGATGTCATTGGCACTGGGTTTGAATCTAATCCTCATGCATACATGTATATGCACAGTGTTTACTGTATATGGGTGCATTTGCATGCTTGTCTGGCTATGGGCAGACAGTTACTCTTGTAAAGTTACATGCAGTGTGCAACTAGAGTATATAGGCTAGTACTACTGTGTGGTACAGTGCTGCTGTCACTTCTTTGCCAGTAGAAATTAGCACAGGCAAAACACATGTGACTACCATAACATCACTGAGAACAGCTGTACAAACATATCTCAGCTGAACTTGGAGATATCCATCATTTATTCTAGCATAACAGTACAACTCATGGATGCTAGCGTTTGCCTAAAATAGCAACATAAATTAGGACTGAATCTTTCTTTTCCTGAGTAGCTGGAAAACATATTATGATTAAAATAGAATTGTTGCATATTTTTAATGGAGTTGATTAGAAACAGATTATGATTATGAGTGTGATGGTAATAGCATACATTTTCTTTCAGTGAATTTTATTTAAACTGCTCACATAAAATTGGCCAAGTAATTAGTAGTACTGCCTTCCCTCAAAAGTGTCTCAGTTGAGAGGACAGAATAGACTAAAAAAATATATATATATTGTTTTATATTTCAAATGACACTTTAAAAAGCAGTGGTAAGACTGCCTGTATAATACTGTAAGACAAGTAAAGCACCCTTAAATACTGAAATGCTCGTTTGAGACAGACAGAACGGAGAGTGCTTGCTAATTGTTGTTAATGTACAGTAGGCTATTCTGTGAACTCTATGCTGTGCACCTTTGAAATGTAAAAAGGCTTAAATGACACCAGGGCCATTTGTGTTTACTTCTAATGTGTACCTCACCCCATCATATGGTGACAGCGCGGTAACACTTTATATTAAGGATGCCTTTATAATGCATTATAATGCATTATAAGCTCATTTATAATGCATTATAACACGCTTATAAGGCATTATAACACTCGTTATAAATGTTTATAATCATGTATAACAGCTTATAACAGTTTATAACCACGTTTATAACGCATTATTAAGTGCTGGTTATAATGCGTTATAATGCAAAGTAGAACAGCACATTATAACTACCATAACTTACTTAGTTATAAATGCACATAGTGAAGTGCTATAATGTGTCATAATGCATTATAACCAATGTGTTTATTAAATATAATAATCACCTATAATATGCTATAGCATGACTTTAAGACCTTTAAGTAAAGTGACGACATTTATTAACGGTTATTAGCAATTGTATCATACTATAATACCTTATAGCACAACATAGTGACCTTTAAGTAAAGTGACAACATGAATTAAAGGTTATTAGCAATTGTATCATACTATAATACCTTATAGCACAACATAGTGACCTTTAAGTAAAGTTACAACATTAATGAATGGTTATTAGCAATTGTATCCTACTATAATACCTTATAGCACAACATAGTGACCTTTAAGTAAAGTGACAACATTTATTAACGGTTATTAGCAATTGTATCATACTATAATACCTTGTAGCACAACATAGTGACCTTTAAGTAAAGTGACACCATGATTTAATGGTTATTAGCAGTTGTATCATATTATCATATATTGACACTAAAATAAGACAAAGAAATTCTCAAAGACATCTTTATTTCACGGATTGGCATATCTCAAATATGGCATGTTAGGTAAACAAAACTTTCTAAACTACACAACAAAGTGTGAATACTAGAAATAGATGTAAATAGTTGCTTTTACTAGCTTTACTCAGGAAAGTGTGAAACTCAAAAATTACAAAATGACAGAAATTCAGAAATGAGAATGATATACAACAATATGCAAATGAAAATTATACCATGCATGTTGTATCACTACACAATAACATACAAAAATAGTATGAGGCCCACAAAACATTTAACCAACACAAACATAAGAGGCCTAATTAGCTGTTATATACAAAGTCTAAAACTTCACATAAAAGACCATAAGTGTGTCTACATGTCAGCATTACAACCGCTTTTAAAAATGCTAAACAACTAAAATAAAAACGAATTGTAAAATGAATTAACATACCTTATGGCTACTACAGTACATAGCAGCATGGCTACATAGCAGTTAGCATATTAACCAAACATACTGTACAGTTCACACATGAGAATTATGCACCTATGAACTATCAAACAATTGCACACTTCTATGCTAAAAAGCAGCTTACAGACAATGCCATGTGTAAACCATGAAGGACAGCATATGAAGGACAGTAGCTACATGCAGCTGTCTCTAGCAATATCTTCAGAATGAATGAGAAGCACTTGCTGTTTGTTTGCGAGGTTATCAAAATAAGATGCGTGTGCAAATACACAGAACAACCACCAGGGGGTGTCAAACGTAAAAGTATAGTACAAATTTTAAGGTATACATGAGTTAACACTCATCTGTCTTGTAGAAACAGATGTGGCCTAGAACCGCCTCATGCTTACTGCTTTAAAACCAAGTCGGAAGGTTTTTCAAGTGCTCAAACATTATGAATACACGAGTTTAATTTAAATGGCAGTTTCAAATTGTATGGGCAGGAAGTTACAATAAACAATAAATCTAATCTATGAGTATTCATTAATTAAATCTTACAATTTAATGACACCTTAAATAAACAAATACCACTCAAATGCACATTTAATATGAAACTGACCGTACACAATTCGGGAGAATGCTTTTGTCAATAAAAGCGTAATGTATTGACAAAAGTTTCATACTAAATGATCATTTTAGTGGTATTATTTTATTTAGATTGTTATTAGATTGTAAGATTGAAGATTTTTTTTATTGTCTCAACATTTTAAGGTTAATTGTAAGTTTGTGCACATTTATTTTGAAACTGGCATTTCAATGAAACTTGTGTATTCATAATGTTTGAGCTCTTGAAAAAGGTCTAATGTAACCTTCCAACTTGTTTTTTTTAAATTATATTTGACACCCCTTTTTTCTGTGTACTTGCAAACTTGTATCTTATTTTGATAACCTCGCAAACAGGAAGTGATCTCATTCATTCTCAAGATATTGCTGCATGTTGCTGTTGTCCTTCATATGATGTCCTTCATGGTTTACACATGGTTTGTTTACACATGGCATTGTCTGTAAGCTGCTTTTTAGCATAGAAGTGTGCATTTGTTTCATAGTTCATAGGTGTATAATTCTCAAGTGTGAACTGTACAGTATGTTTGGTTAATACTGTATGCTAGCTGCTATGTAGCCAACTAGCCATGCTAACTAGGCATAAGCTAATTTAAGTTAGAGTTTGTTTTTATTTTGTTGTTTAAAAGCGGTTGTAATGCTGACATGTAGTCACACTTATGGTCTTTTATGTGAAGTTTTAGACTTTGTATATAACAGCTAATTAGTTTGTGTTGGTTAAATGTTTTGTAGGCCTCATACTATTTTTGTATGTTATTGTGTAGTGATACAACATATCATTTTCATTTTATTTTAATGTTGTATAATGTATGTCATGAGTTTCTGTCATTTTGTAATTTTAGAGTTGCAGACTTTCCAGAGTAAAGCTAGGAAAAGCAACTGTTTACCTCTATTTCCAGTATACACACTTTGTTGTGTAGTTTGGACAGTTTTGTTTACCTCACATGCCATATTTGAGATATGCCAATGCGTGAAATAAAGATGTCTTTGATAATTTCTTTGTCTTAATATTTATTGTCACTTAACTTAAAGTAAAAGTAATGCTATAGGGTATTATACTATATACAACTGCTAATAACCATTAAATAATTCTGTCACTTTACTTAAAGGTCACTATGTTGTGCTATAAGGTATTATAGTATGATACAATTGCTAATAACCTTTAATTCATGTTGTCACTTTACTTAAAGGTCACTATGTTGTGCTATAAGGTATTATAGTATGATACAATTGCTAATAACATTCATTAATGTTGTCACTTTACTTAAAGGTCACTATGTTGTGCTATAAGGTATTATAGTATGATACAATTGCTAATAACCGTTAATAAATGTCGTCACTTTACTTAAAGGTCTCAAAGTCATGCTATAGCATATTATAGGTGATTATTATATTTAATAAACACATTGGTTATAATGCATTATGACACATTATAGCACTTCACTATGTGCCTTTATAACTAAGTAAGTTATGGTAGTTATAATGTGCTGTTACACTTTGCATTATAACGCATTATAACCAGCACTTAATAATGCGTTATAAACGTGATTATAAACTGTTATAAGCTGTTATACATGATTATAAACATTTATAACGAGTGTTATAATGCCTTATAAGCGTGTTATAATGCATTATAAATGAGCTTATAATGCATTATAATGCATTATAAAGGCATCCTTAATATAAAGTGTTACCGACAGCGCTCTACCAATTTACATGGCTAATAACAGTGGAAAAGAATGTGATGCGACGCGTCGTAAGCTTGTAGATCTACTATTTTCTCAATCTTTTAGACGTTCTTCATAACTAGTACTTTTACTCAAGTGCATTTTTAATTCCAGGCTTTATACTTCTATTTCTATATTGCAGTATTGATACTTTTAAGTAAAACATTTGAGTACTTTTTCCACCACTGCTGATTAGTAACACTCAATCAGCAGGATGACAGATTATGGCTGGGGCGTATGACTCCCATGTCCTGCTTGAACTAAGGCAATGTACTATAAACCTTTTCACATAACATATACATTCTAAATGGAAACAGAAGTTTATTTACTGTTGCAGCCTTCGTGAATATCATGCAGTACTGTAAGTAGCTGACCGGAAACAAACTTGGACCCAAGCTGTTCCCTAGCAACACAGTTCCACTGACAGGGACAATGGTGCCTCCTTCAAAGCAGCCGAGGTTTTAAGTCTTCGTGGTTGCATTTAGGATATGCTGTTTGTAGCTTCACTGCGCTGCCCTTCCTGCTGAACCATTAGGGCTCAGGCAGAGACAGAGAGCTTTGTCTGCTACATGTGGCGAGGCAGCACGCTCTCTGCATATTTTATTGAACTAACCCCATGTATGAATGATTAAGGCTCTGAGAGGGTGTGTTGGTGTGTGTGTGCACAGCGCTTACATACATCTACAGTGCATTTTGCATGCGCTATTTGTTTGCATGCACAACACATGCATGAATGCCATGTTCTTGTCGAGTGTGCGGTTTATGTGTGCACTTAAACTGAGTTTTATTGGACAAGCTTTATTCCTACACTTAAAAGGAATACATTATTGCATTGTTCTTGAACCCAGCTTGCTTTTGGGCCTCTGTCCTTGTGTTTTCCTTGGATCCCAACCTTTGTTTAGGTTCTTCTGCACTCAAAAGCAAGATGTTTTGTATATACAATTGTTTCTTTTTTAATGAGGCATACTCTAAAAAACATTATGACACTAACTGAGGAAAACAATGTGTTACTTTATTTACTTTACTGTGAGTGGTTTAACACATTTACTCTAGCCTTCGCTTGCATTGGCATTCTTTTGCTCAAGATATGTGGTGTAGGGGGAAAAAGGGAAGTGACTAAGTATAGACCCTGGTGGTTAAATAAAATGTAGTCTTAACTGCGACAATGTTGTCTTCTGTGTGCTCTTCCTGTGCTCATATGACTGCACTGCAGTAGAACACTATTTAATGAAGAACAAATAGGGGGTGTTAGACCAAGAGAAATAGGCTTGGTACTGTTGCAATAACATATCAGGTGCACTTCAAGCTTGATAGGCAAGTAATAGAGTAAGATTAAAAAACAATGACTGTCCAGTTCACTTGTAATGGAAGTCAACAGTATTGGATGGCAGTAAAAAACAAAAAAGAAAAGCATCTGAGGCATTCAGAATATGATTTTTAAAAGATCCTTGTTAGCTTGGATTACACCGACGCATTGTGACTCAAGGTGTCTATATATACAGGTACATACACACATACGGTTAACAGCTTGAAGTGTGAATATTATATTTCATCTTGGCGTTCAGGCTCTCTGCTATACATTACTCCCTGCTCAGCACATTATAAGACCATTTCAGAGCAGGGAGATAGATATACATCTATAACAAACACATTTGGTCAGCTGCTTGACATGTCACATACAACATCGCCCACATAGTGCTGTAAACCTCTCTAGCGTATCTGCCTGAACTAGCTGAACAAGCTGCGCATCATAAACAGTGTACACAAACACACACACACACACACACACACACACACACACACACACACACACACACACACACACACACACACACACACATTATATATATTATATATATATATATATATATATATCATCATTGTCTCATATATTGTCATCAGCTATTTTCTACGCATGACAGTCGTACGACAAAGGATAAATCAAATAAATTGCCTGCTATGTACATATGCCATGGCAATCTGCAATTTTGGTGATGGAAGCTACTACACAGCGAGCAATGCCCAGCGTTTCACTCATAAAAAACATCTCTCCCATGAAGAAACCAATGTCCTTGTGCAGACTCACCAAGAGCGAATACACTGCACTGTAAATAAGCTGTTGAGGGCAGATGATGTTCAGTTAGCCTGGGAGGAGTTGGCACGTATGGTTAATAACTGTTGCTCTGGTCCTATGAGAACTGGCACCCAATTTAGGAAACGGCTCAATGACATCAGAAGGAGAGCCAAAGATAAGTTGGCGGCGAACCGAACAGGACGTTTTAGCGACAAGAGGGGGGCATCCAGCAGCCAGCCCCTTACTGACGCACACTGTAAAAAAAACAATACATAACACTTTTAGTGAATAAAACATTATCTTAGTCGACCAACTGCCGTGGTTTGAGGTAGTCTGGTCTCCCAGCTCTTCTACTGAGACATTTAGATTATGTGGTTGACAACAGGTGGTATTGCATGACGCTCAAAGCATCACTTGTCCCCTGCCCAAACAGGCTTTCTGTCTTAGCTCAGCAGTATTCATGTTGGTGCTTACACAGGAGACCAGAGTACCATGTAGGATATTCTCACTTTCACAAAAGCTAGATGATAAGAAGTCTCTGCCCACTGATCATCCGGTGACATCTAAAATTTAATGAATGTGCTAAAACTGTGTGGAAACAATTCGGAAATGTAAATAACAGCATCCCAGAACCGAATGCAAAGACATCAGGACAGTCCTTCGTATTGGTACGGTAAGGACTGGTTATCAAAGCAGTGCATAGGGCATAATTAGAAAATTACATTATTACATTATGAAAATTGTTCGGCTATCTCTACTTGTTATGAACAGCTTGTATATTGTCGTGTCGGGTGTCCAAAACCGTTCCTTTTTTATTAAAAAAATATATATATTAAAGTAGTGAAAATAGCCGATCAACAAGCACGCCTCGCGTTTTGTTCTTGTAGACGGGCTATTTTCACTACTTTTGTGCAACACTTGTATGATGAAGTAGGGCTTTCATTTCGAACTAGATATACTGTTCCTACAAAACATGGGCTCACATGGAACACCATGTATGGAAATTGCGAGTCTGGTTGCTTATATATTGTAGCCAAATTGTCATGTGAAGCTCGACCAATCCTCAAGCTTGCATCACTCTCCCATTGGACTCAATGGATTGAGGAGAATAAACGTACTAGATAAATAATGAGGATAACATATGTGTGCCTGCTTTCGGCCAGCCCACAATAAAACATATGCATTTGGAACTTGGAGATACAAGGTTTCTGCCTGACAATGACGATATCAAAGTGGATTTCTTGTGTAAGTGTAAGCAACTGTATTGTGAAGTGTCTGTTTTTGCCTAGGCCTACTCAGTGGAAGATGGTTCATAACATACAGTAGTATATAAAAGGGGATCGTGGGATCGTTTTTAATAAATCTATTTGGGGAACCTCCACCAATGAAAGTGGTTTAAACATCATCTTGAGCTACTGCGCTGTTGCTATGCGCTGACCAGGTGAGTAGTGAGATCACAGCCATCCTTTACACCAAAATTGCAGTATGCCTGACTGGTTGCCATCGACACACCCTCTATGCGCCAATTCAACGCACGGTGAGTCACCAAAAGAGTCAAATAGCCACAGGCTAAGAATCATCACTGTGCCTGAGGAAAATGTCACTTTGCTGGTGCAAAGACACAACTCCCACCATGCAGCTGTACAAAACCATAGAGCCTGAAGCCTTAACTGACAGTGGATGAATGTGACCTCGGTCTCAAAGCAATAAAGTGATATTAATCTAGCACTGCATTTGAAATTCATAAGACATTCATCTGGTCCCAAAACAGGAAGGTCAAACCGAACTGTGTACCAATGGTACAAATCGAGGCTATGTAGTGCGTGCGTGCGTGCGTGCGTGCGTGTGTGCGTGCGTGCGTGCGTGCGTACTCAAAGAAAGGCATCACTCTGACTCAGACATACAGTAGTCACATAACCATAAACAAAAACCTGATATCCCATATATAGTCATGTCACTATGACCGCCCCCGTCTGCCCAGTATACACGTACATTAGACGTGATCCTTGAGCAAGACACTTAACCCTAACCGCTCCCCCATGCACTCATCATGACCATCTGAGCCTTTTTGTAAACTTGTGTTGCCGGCCGACAGTACAAAGGCAGGGCCTTTAGCCAATGAGGGAGCATCGTTCTCTTGGTGGTCTGACGTCACCACCAACAAGTGTGACCTGATATAAATAACAAATCACAAGTTGGCATCTCGACAGAGTGCCAACCCACCCACATACTGTACATACAGACAGCACTCATCACCAATCACGGTACTTGTGCGCTCTGCTGGCACACAAGTAGGCCATATGCAGTATGGCCAAGAGTGCACAAGGCTGCAAGTTGGCACCTCGACAGAGTGTGGTCTAGTTAGTGTGGTTGAAGGGGGAGACACTATTGTTCCTTGGTCAGAGTTTACACAGTAAAATGTAGCCAATGAGGAACCAGCATTCTCATGAAGTCACCTTCATGCAGCTCCCTCAGTTTTTGCTGCTTCCTCATTGGTTAAATGTTACTCCATAAACTCCAGAGGATTGGTCAAGCTTGACTTCACATGATATTTTGTCTATCAAAACTAAATAGGCAACCTCAATTTCCCAGAATTGGTACAAACCGCGATACACCCTTTGATTCCGTGGGGGAAAAAAAACAAATTAATAAATAAATAATCACTAAACAAAGGGTATTTATTAATATCATATAATTACATGTATTCTTTTGCCACACTCATTGATTTCCACCCATGAGTTTCCCTAGTTTAGATGAATTAGATTTGATAAAAAACAAGCCAAAATCGGATCGCCGATCCAAGGTGCCTAAGTGCCGCAAAGATTCCGGGTGGACCGGAAGCAGCCGGAACAACCCACCACTTCATGTCTCTGTGTACCTCCTATGTAAACAGAGCTATCTAACACTGCTCCTAGCTCGCAACGGTAGCATGGATTAAGATGGGGTCTTTTGTAATCTGGAACGGACCGATGCGTGCCCGCGATCGTGAACGATCTGTGCACCATCATCACGCACACGCCCACGTTAAAAGGTAAGAAAATCGTGGCAGTCAATGAGTTGTAAGAGATGAATGCTTCACTTGGCATGTTTCTTGAAGATGGAGATGTACTCCTGTACATCGTCGGGGGAACCCAGGACCACAGGGACTCGCTGGTGAATGTTGGTGGGCTGCACATCCAGAACGTTCACAGCTCCTGTTGTGGCCATGCCTCCTGCCTGCTCTACTATGAACGCCATGGGGTTGCATTCATACAGCAGCCGTAGCTTGCCCTGAGGACTCTTGACATTGGCGGGATACAAGAAGACGCCTCCATACACTAACGTTCGGTGAACATCAGCTACCATGGAACCAATATACCGGCCACCATATGGGGCAGTGCCGTCCTCTGGGTATTTCTTCTTCTGCAGGTACTCTGTTACATCTGGATAGAAGTGCTGTGCATATCCTTCATTCACACTGTAGATCTTTCCCTTCTTCTTAATTCTGACATCTCGATCCACAAGGATGAATTCACCAATGGCTGGATCAAGCATAAAGCAGTTGACTCCTTGACCAGTGGAAAGGACCATCATTGTGGCGCTGCCGTATAAGGCGTAACCAGCAGCCACAATGTTTCTGCCAGTCTGAAGGGCATCATTCTCACAAGGCTCGTCATCACCTGTAGTCTTTCTGTAGATGGCGAAGATTGTTCCGATCGACACAAGACAGTCGATGTTCGACGAGCCGTCCAGGGGATCAAAACACACTATGTATTTGCCCCGTTGTTCTGGTTCCACAATAATGGCTTTCTCATTCTCCTCTGACACCAGAACACAGGATGTGAAGGAGGACTTGATCATGTTAACGACCAGATCGTTAGATAGCACGTCCAGCTTCTTCACCTGGTCACCTGTCACATTAGTACTCCCAGCGATGCCATACAGGTTAGCGATGCCGGCCTTCCTGACCGCGTTTGAGATGGCTTTGACTGCTGTGCAGATGGAGTTGAGCAGGGTGGTGAGATCCCCCGTACCCCGGGCCTTCCTCCCCTCCTCTAAAACAAACCTAGTGAGGGTCACCACGTTGGTGTCGAAGGCACTTTGGTCAGACATGATTTGGTCAAATGACCGCGTGGACCTGGGCCTGTTACTGACTCCTGAAAAGTTTTCACCTAGCAGCAGCTAGACCACTGAACAAGAGCTAAGTCTGGTGACACTGCACAGACTGAATAGAAATGTGTTTTAAAGGGACTATATTTATATACGTACATTCATGACTCTTATTTATTATTTGTATAGTTGCTATAGGCAACACACTATTGCTATTTTTTTGCCAGCAAAGTGAACCTGCTTTTTGTGAACATTTTGACTGATGTTATCTGTGTTGTAAGAGGCCGGGTTCTCTGTGACGTCACCACCAACCAACAAGTGTTGTGTCGTCACCTACCCACACACCCACACACCCACATGTCAGCCGGATATAGACAGCACCAATCACAGTACTTGCGCACTCCGCCGGCGCACAAGTAGTCCATACAGTATATGGCCTACACAAAGCACAAGTTGGCACCTCGACAGAGTGCTGTGTGTGTGTGTGTGTGTGTGTGTGTGTGTGTGTGTGTGTGTGTGTGTGTGTGTGTGTGTGTGTGTGTGTGTGTGTGTGTGTGTGTGTGTGTGTGTGTGTGTGTGTGTGTGTGTGTGTGTGTGTGTGTGTGTGTGTGTGTGTCTCTCACAATCACTCAACACACAGATACACACAGGACAACTGTCAGATTAAATGCATTGGATGTTTGATGGAGAGCTCTCTGGAACGCACACCTCTGTGACAGAATAGAGTTGATGTTGTTACCGAACCTGCTATTACCTTCTCAGCAGACGTCTCCCTCTCTCCTCTCGCTATTTCAAAGAAAAATCAATGGCATGCAGGGGACACAGTCAGCCACACAGTAAAGTCCTCAGTGTTCTTTTGACTCGAGGAGTGTATAAATGGAACCAAATGGACTCTTAAGGCATTTTACTGAATTTGCGAATGTCTCTGATTTGTGGGTATATAGCGGGTAATGATCGCTGTCGAGATCCCAAATTGTAGATAGGTTGCAAGCGAAGGTGAGAGATTTGTTTTGTGTCACGCTGATTGAGAAGTATCCTCAAGCTCATTTCTCATTTTCGCAAAAGGCAGTGTATTTTTCCTCACTACCCGTGTGTGTGTGTGTGTGTGTGTGTGTGTGTGTGTGCGTGTGTGCGTGTGTGCGTGCGTTGACACAAATATAACAGACAGACAACCAGAGCCAGGTATGATGGTCAGACAGACACAATGAGTGACAAACGCACATAAGGGAGGAAATGGAAGGGAAACGAGGGGGCGAGAAAGCAACAGTCTCTTCTTCCCTGCTTCCAAAGAATTGCCACAAGCTGTTGGTCTCAGTCTGCCAACCAGGCTGATCTTCCCAGCCATGGATAAGCTGTGTGCGTGCGTGCGCGCGCACGTGTGTGCGTGCGCGCGCGCGCGCGTGCGTGCGTGCGTGCGTGTGTGTGTGTGTGTCACGCACACGCGTGTGCATAATTCATCCATTGTGGCCAAATCAAGATTTGGAGATTATCGTGGGGGTGAAAGAGAAGGGAAGGGAGGGAGGGGTGGAAACTGAAAATAAGTGGGAGATAGGATGGACAGAAAACAATAAGGGAAACAATGTGGTTGCATTGCCATAATACAATCCCCTAACAGGAGGATCATGCACAATTAACCTGAGTATTACAGTACTGTACCTTTGTCTGTAACTCTCCTTGCACTCTCTCCCTCCTGGCTCCCTCTATCCCTCCCTCTTCTACTTTCAAGGAAGGTGGTTATCCCTCTTGTCTCTGATGTGCTGTGATAATTCACGCTACAGTGGGATTTGGGAGACAATATGTATTCTCATGGTTCCACGTCAGGCTGATAACCTGCTGGCTGCTGGTGCAGCAACAGCACTACAATTCCTATCTCACTTCGGGGACCACATTTTCACGCTTATCTGGCATCACACTTATACTGCATTTTGATTTGCGACTAGTTGCATTGGTGTGGACTGGCCTTTAGATGAGTGTGAAAGTTGGGTCATAGTTGAAAATCTAAGCATTTAAATTATTTCTGTTTGCATTTTGGTCAAATAGCGTAGACCGCCACACACTGCTGTAGGACATGCACACAAGCAGCCTCTCTAGAATCTAGAATATAAGATGAGAATTGAAAGAGGACTTTTGTTGTCCAGTCTAGGGCCCTTACAGCAAATAAATATATGCGATAAGAATAAATACTATATTTTGCATCCCTGTCTCCGCTGCCCCTGTCGGGCGGGGCAGTGAAAATGGTAGATTCTGAAAATTGTGGATGGGGCCATTTGTTCACTGAGACAGACAGGCAGGCTTTTGAAGACGCATTCGTTTCTTGTTGAAGTGCTGTCAGGAAAACTTTGATTCGGTTTGGTTGGAGAGTGCTGGACAAGTGCTTTGGTTGAGCCGGTTGTCAGAAAAGTATTATTCAGGCTTTTTTTTATATAGAGGGCCAGAATACTGTAAGAGCTTATAGAGGCTATGATTCAAAAGAAAGTGCATCCTGATAGGCAGGGGTTTTCCGCAGCTGTGAAGAAAGCTCAGGTACGTTGTTTGCCGAGAGGATTTTGTGGCTTTGGGGTGATGAGCTTCAAACACTCGACAAGCTTCAGGCTCAAACATAAGGCTGAAGCACTTTTGTTGTTATTGGTGAAGTACAGTATGTATGAAAAAAAATCCCTGTTTCCATTTGGCAGTGTGGCTTTGGCACTGAGCAATGCACTGCGAGTTATGTGGCTTGCATTCACAAACTGCACACCTCACACACTATCAAGCAAAAGATTGGACAGGTGTAGGCCATGCTGTCATTAGACAGTCTTGTTTCATTTTGATGTGTTGTGTGATTTCTTTTCAAAGCGTGACAGTCAGCGTGTTATGGATAGAGACTGAAAAGCACGATTGTCATGCCTATAGATGCATTGGGAGACAGAGTTCTGCTGGCCTGCTATCAATGTGCTGGCTGCCTGTGTTCTACCTGGAGGGAGCTCGGTACTGTTGCTGGTACTCTGTAGCCAATTTAGTTGGAGCACAGCTGCTAAGAGCCTCCCTGAGGGTGTGTGTGCGTGTGCGTGCGTGTGCGTGCGTGTGCGTGCGTGCGCGTGCGTGCGCGTGCGTGCGCGTGTGTGCGCGCGCGTGTGTGTGTGTGTGTGTGTGTGTGTGTGTGTGTGTGTGTGTGTGTGTGTGTGTGTGTGTGTGTG
Organism: Nannobrachium achirus; assembly: GCF_963921795.1. NCBI lineage: Eukaryota > Metazoa > Chordata > Actinopteri > Myctophiformes > Myctophidae > Nannobrachium > Nannobrachium achirus. The sequence goes on along the minus strand of NC_137811.1, from coordinate 48,612,492 downwards.
TGTGTGTGTGTGTGTGTGCGTGAGCGCGTGTCTATTCGGGAACGGCTGCCAACAAGCCAATGCCCACTACTTTGGAATTGGAAACCAATCATATCACCATCTCAATATGAAGGACCGCCCTACACGTTTTGGATTGGTTCTGCATTGCTATAAATCGTTTAGCAACAAAAGATAGATGATTGTCATCAGTTTCCAGTTGATTAAAATGTTTAAAGACTGACTTGTGAGACTATAGAGTTGAATTAACATTGAAGATTTTACTATGCTTTTCTCTTTATTCTAATCCGTTGCATTTCTTTGTTTCTTTTCTGCTCACTCATTGTGGTATGTCCGTTTCTAAATGCATTTCTAAATACTTGAGCATATCATGCCTTTAGGATACAGTAAGGTTTGAATGTTACTCTACACGGCCACATTCCTCTCCTTTCTCTTTCTATTCAATAACAAAAGCATGTTAGCTGGTAATGGATAGTTTTAACCTTTTCCAGGTAATTTGATCCGACCGTTAAATCAATCGGAGCGTGCGACGCGTCTGTTATGATCAGGGAATACATCGACTCCTGCATTTCAATGTTGAGCTGTTGTTTATTGGGGGAACCGTCTCCCATATGATTTTGATGAATGGCTCAGTGCCGCATTATGAATTATAAATGTGACGCGCTGTGTGTCATCTATCACAGAGACAAAGGGGGAGTGAGAGTTAAAGTGGTTGAGGTGCGTACATGTATTTAACTACTTAAGCCCTATAGAAAAGATACAAGGTCACAATGTGTTGCATCGTGACATTTACATTTATTTTTTACATTCTTTTGACACATTTTTGACCATGAATTTGACAGTGAACGTGACAGAATTTCAGATTCACTGTCACATGCTTATTCAAAATGTCCAAATAAGGGAATTAATTCCTCATGAAGCACCACAAACTCCTGATGTAAATAAACTTTTGCTGTGCAGTAATTTTTCATACTGTACTTTTTTATAATTCTGTTCACTTATGTTGGCACAGCATTTGCAGACAAGATTTTTTTCTAATTTTCCAGACAGCAGTAAATAGTCTAATATATCATTGACAATACAAAGCTATAGTGTATAGGATTAAAGTGGTGTTATAGTGATTTATAATGAATGATTTGACTTGAAATGATTTGGTCTACCTGGCCTTGTGTGCTTTGTTTTGGAATTCAGTCAGCTGTGTCTGGCCTTACTGTCAATTTTATTTCTCAAGTGGGATATTTCACTTAAACCTTCCATCTCAAAATAAGAGCACAAAGACTGAGTGCATTCCACCTTTGTTCTGATGCCCTTTTATGGATTTCCCCCCTAGATCCCCTCAGGTTATCATCTGATCTAAATCGGCGTGCTTGAATTTCACTCGATATCTTCTTACACTCTGATCTCTCTCTCTCTCACTCTCTCTCACTCACGCTCACTCGCTCGTTTTGTCCCACCCCCCACCCCCTCTCTCTCCCCAAGTATATTTTCTGTCCTCGGTCTTGGCATTGGAATTTAATTAGAGCAGGGAGAGAGAGAGAGAGAGAGTGAGAGAGAGGGCGAGCAGAGAGAGTGAAGGAGAAAGGGAGTGAGTGAGAGAAGCAGCCATAATGAATGGTCAGTGAACCTGATGGAAGGCTCATCAGTGAGTGTCTTCACCGTGGAACATACATTAAGTACAAGTACTGTAGGAGGCACAGCGCAGAGCCCTGCTAATGGTCCGGTTATGCCTGATTTATACTCTGCCGTACCACTGTGTCCCGCCCCGGAATACAAGAACATATTATATTGTGAGTTGCAGATTGTCTATTTACAAATCAGGCTTTACCGTAGCAGTAGAAGCATATCGTCGTTGTCGGGTGGAAACCTTGTATGTCCAAAACCTTTGTTTTGTATTTATCATTTTTAAAATGATTTAAACTAGTGAAAACAGCCGATCTACAAGCACACAACGCCTCGCACCGCGAGGCGTTGTGTGCTTGTAGATCAGCTGTTTTCACTACTTTTGTGCGATGGCCTTGTATGATGAAGCAGTGCTTTACTTTGCGAAAAAAATTACAAATTTGAAGCTTGGAGATGCAAGGTTTCTGCCCGACAGTGACGATATACTAGTGGATTAACTAGAAATCCACTAGACTGGCTCATCCAGTCTGCTTTACTGTATATGCCATTTTGAGCTAGCTACTGTATATGGATGGACAATATAAAACCACTTGTCGTGTTTAGGACCAATGATCTCCGCTTTGCATTTACTTCTGGTGTTTTTACATGTGATCCAGTTGTGTGCAATGCATGCAAAACTCCTTTTTGTGTGCAAAAAACAAAAAGCTGTGTACATTAGTGGATATACTGTAGGCGCCTGTGTATTTTGTCAAAGGAAACAAACATGGCAGCTTTAGGGTTTCAAAGCTTGTGTGTACATTTCCTTTATACCTTATAGCAAGGTTCTGAATGTGTCACATCCTTGGAACTTTAAGCAAGAGCCAACAGAAATGACAAGTCATTTGTGTTTTGGAGTGGTTGGCTGGTGGGAGTGGTTCTAGCTATTTATAGTATTTCCATCAGTCTGAGTTAGATGGTAATATATGGGTGCAGTGATAACAGTTATACCAACATTGATGACATTTCCAACTTGTGGGTAGATGTCTTATTACTAATGTGAGTCAGCACAGACTGTGTTTACTGCTGGCCCAGATCCAGTGCATGCCAGTCTACATCCAGAAGGGGTCTTGTGGCAGAGTGAATCACATGCCGATCACAGAGCATGCAGTGTGCTTTTACGCCGTGAAGGTAATCTAGGACAATTACCTTTCTCATGCCACTTATTATGAATACAGCCTTTGTTTGTGGAGATCATCTTTCACTAATTTGTATTAATATTATAAGCTACAATACCATGATTTATATAGCTTTATATTCCATCATTAAATACGTCGCTCCACATTATCTTCCCATGGCCATAGACACATTTTAATTGATTACCTAATGAGGGTAGAGGAAAAACACCAAACTCCATATCTCTCCAGTACCTCATTGTTGCTGCAGAGAAACACTATTCTGTCTGTCTGCACATTTGTTCTACACTCCGCATTGTTGGGTCTGAGGCTATAAGCATTCTCTTATGCCATTTTATTCTGATGGTAATTTGACTGCCTGAAAGGATTGGTGCGCGCGTGCGTGCGTGCGTGCGTGTGTGTGTGTGTGTTTGGGTGCATGAGTACGTGCACGTACATACAGGGAAGGGGGGTGGGGGGGTTGGTTCTGTGTCATTCAACAAAATACGCTAAAAAGTCATTTCTGGGATTAATAAAAAAAGCGCTCCGCGGCGGATTTCCAGGGCCCAGGCTATCGTGTCGGCGGTCGCCCGTCGGGCCCCTGTTCATATGATAATGAGGCAGGCCATGATTGTTTCCTCATATTTTTAATCTCCTGGGAGGTAGAAGTGGAGGAGGGGGGGGGGGGAGTGAGGAGGGAGCGGGGTGTTTAGGAGAACAGAAATGTGAAGAGACAAGGCACAGGAAGGAGAGGGAAAAAAGCTTTTAGCGGATGGGGTGGTTGAAGGGAGCGAAGAGGAGGTGCAGCGGAGAGAGAAAGACAAGAAGAGAGGGAAGGAGAATTGAGAACAAGGAGCGGAAAAGTTTTGAGGGGATGAGGAAGATTAATTGCAGAAGAGGAGGGGAAATTAACATGAGAGCAGGGGGGGGGGGGGGGGGAGGAGAGAAGGGAACCGAGAGACGAGCTGATGAGCAGCGGCTATGAGTTTCCATGTATGAAGCTATCCAGAGTTCATCATTAACTATGAAGAATAGGAATTACACTGTCAAATGCGTGGTGTTAGTTTAACTCTGAGCGTGTCACAAATGGAACCAAACGGACGACCCTCACTGGTCGATTAGGTTCCATTTTTTGTACACTCTCTGAGTTAACCAAAGCCTGAGCCATGCCTATGCCCTCTGTAGACGTGAATGCATAAGATAATACCACACATGAACCCTGTCTGTTGCTCATCCTGGGTACCGCAGTGCCTTTAACACTGGCCGAGAGGCAGGCAAGGAGATGGGGCAAGAGGGGGGGTGGGTAGAGAGAGAGAGAGAGAGAGAGAGAGAGAGAGAGAGAGAGAGAGAGAGAGAGAGAGAGAGAGAGACTTTATTGAATATACTAATGTGTCATTAGCATAAATATCCATAATAAAAGAGCTTTGAGCAAAGCTTCTCTTCAATATTCATGTTTTTTTTCTTCTCCCCCCCTCTTTTCTTGCTTGCATGCTAGAGGTCATGCAATTAAAAAGAAAGAATGCTGAATTTCTTTTTTTTTTCTCCCCCCTAACACAGAGAGATAGAACTAAACCCATTTTGGGTGTATGACAAGACAGTCGTAGAATGGTTTTCCTGGACATATAGTCCGAAAGTAGCAAGTAGGATGTTTTTTTTTGTGTTTTAATATTTTATGCTTGCATATACTTTCTTTAAAAATTGTTCTAGAGGCGTTTATTCCTGAAGTGCCTGGAATGTTAGGTAGAAGTTAATCAGACTCTAAAACTGTTATCTAATGGAACAGACAGGGCTGTATTTTGATTGTCTTAAGTACCAGCTCTTATGCCTTAACTTAAATGCCTGTCCATACGGTCGCCGACCACCGAACTTTTCGTCGGAAAGTTCTGACTTTCCGACGCGCAGCTTTCCGAACTCTAATTTGGGATAATGCTTTTCAGAAGATGCGAGTAACGTCATTTACGTCATCTAGTTGAACCAGACCTTTCCAACGAAAAGTTTGGTGGTCGGAGACAGTATGGACAGGCCTTAAGTTTAGGCATAAGACTGAGCTGGTACTTAAGACAATCAAAATAGAGCCCTAAATTGTTGTTGTCGGGTGGAAACCTTGTATGTCCAAAACTTTCCTTTTTGTTGTTGTTTTTAAAACATTTTAAAATAGTGAAAATAGACAAGCACACAGTGCCTCGCATCGTGAGGCGTTGTGTGCTTGTAGATCTGCTATTTTCACTACTTTTGTGAGACACTTCTGTATGATGAAGTAGGGCTTTAATTTACCAAAAAACATACACATTTGAAACTTGGAGATACAAGGTTTCTGCCGGACTTCTCCATAAAGGAGGCCAATGTGCCAATGACTACTTTGCCTTTGCCATATAGACAACATGCCTGGCCACGCCCCCTACTTCCGACCGGAAGCCCTTTTTTGGGCTTGATCGTAGCGCGATTTCCTGTTTACGTTCATCTGATCTGATTCTCCTCTTAACTAATGAGACGGGATTGTTTTACTTTGTAATTTTACTTTGTAACTTATGTTAACAATGTCACTTAATGGCAACACTCATCCACTCTGCTGATAAATAAATGAGTTGTGACGATACACACCTGTTCTGCCATCATTCAATGTTATGAGTTGGAGGGGAAAAAAAAGAGATCTCAATTGAAACAATTGCCATAGGCTTTCTTGGGCGTATGCTTTTAGTTGACCTTGTACTAGTGTACTGTCATGAAACTACCTTTTTTCATATGCAAACTTCTTAAAAAATAACGCTATTTAAATTGTTTCAAAAGCTTTATACCCTGTATATATATATATAAAATGTCACAATGCGACATAGCTTTTTACACAATGCTGTACTCCCTCCAACTGCATGTCATATTATATGTTCGCCATTTTAAACTGTTTTTATTTTATTTGACACTTGCTTTGGCAATATAAACATGTCTTCTCATGCCAATAAAGCTCCTTTGAATTGAATTGATATAGGCCTACAAATAAACAGATTTGTGTATTTGAAAGCAAGCATTGAACCTAATCAGTATTTCATGGAAGCGAATGTTGTATGATTTCTAGCTAGCAAACCTTTTCCCTTCAGAACGCTGGTTGATCATGTCAAACGTTGTCATCTCCATTCTCCTCTGTTCTGGGATGAAGTCACAGTTGGCTTGTGTTGTGTGATATGCATTAATGTTTTTACAAATAGGCCTGTCAACAACTCAACCCACTCCAGAATAGACATAATACACATTAGCCCACCTATTATGTGCATCCTATGCTGTGTTCATTTCACTATATCACTGTAAATCATCGATTTAATCCTAATCAAGGCAATATAAATATCCATTCATATTTAATGCTCATTTAATCATTAAATCCTAAACTGTCACGTCAAAACAATGAATACATTTGGCTTTAATAGATACAAAAACAAACTGGATTAATTGAAAATGACAAGTGTTTAAAAGCATTCCTTCAAAGCATCATTGGGAACATTCCTTATCTCAATAACACAATATACAGTACAACATTTGAAACCCTCAACAGTAAAAAAAAAAAAAGGCATGGACAAGTCAAAGAAAAGTGTGTATAAATATTTTATTGCAATAAATATGATGAGGAGACCCTCACATCTGGCTTCATTGGTCCTGGACGTACAGTACAGGTCTGAAAGACAGAAAACAATTGCATTCACAGATACAACACAACAGCGAAGAGCTTGTATTTCAATTATAATCAATGTTGTGTTGTCACAAGTGAAAATAACTTGTACTTAGTTGTAACAAGAGTAGTCCCCATACAGTAAAAGATCGTAGCTAACAAGGCTAATTAGCTAGCATGAGAGTTTTACCTTGTTGTTGTTGTTGTTGTTGTTGTGAGTCGTGCTGCTTCTCTGGGGAGTTTGCTGAGTTTAGGATATGTTAAGGATGTCATCAATACTATTAACTGGTGTAGATAGAATAAAAACATCGAAGATAGCGGTGCGCTTGCATATCAAGAGACCATGACCGCAGTCACCGCACCATCTGACAGCTGGAAAAAAAACCTCCGTTGGTTTAACCCTTTCAGTTCATTGTCATAATCTTTTACTGCAGCGCTGGGCAGTGTTGCCAAAATTTGTGAGAGAAATAAGCCAAACAAGCCAACTCTTGCAATATAAATAAGCAAAAAAAACAAGATAGTTTAGGTAAATAAATTGACTTGGCAACACGTTTATATGCATGCCTGACAGAGAGAACCCGGAAGTTCCCTTTCGACTTGGGGGCGGGGCGTCCCTCCTGCAATCGGCCAGGAATGTTGTCTATAGGGCATGGCTGTAGGTGGTGGGCAGGTCCGAGGCTGATCATGCAAACCTCTGCACTGATCAGCGCATTTCTTTTCACCCAGTACATTAATTGAGATATTACATTTTTGAGCAGTGCAAACCGCTCCTACATTTCACTTTGTGTGTATTAGCCAAATGTATTAGTACGAATCTCCGTGTATGGAGATCCGTGCTCTTATACATAAAGTAACTGACGTCACGGACAGGACGGCCCCATACAAGGAGATATGCACGTCAATGGAGATTAATTGGATTGGGCTGAAACCTCGCCCACATTTTCAGTCAAACCGTATCCACCTGTTTTCGAGGGAATTTACTGTAGAATTATGTGTGGGACACATCCGGAGACCAGCAGACATACAAGCTCACGTTGCGTCGCAGATGCGCGCTTGTAGATCGCACTCGTCTCGGCTCGGCTCCGACGCTGGAACCTGCCGCCCACCTTCTGCACAATGCACGATCGGACGCTGTAAACTTGTGGATAGGTCATGTACGTATAAGTCACATGATGACTGACGTAACAGACTGGCCACATGAAGTCTGAGTGAGATCCACGTCCCCATCTTGTTTATCCAGCAGTGTTATGGATCCCATGTGGGAAATGGACCTTAGAAACAAACAAAGTCACATAAAAGGTACAAACACTTGTTGTTGATGGATTCTTTCTGTCACACTCATGCGCACGCACGCACGCACACACACACACACACACACACACACACACACACACACACGCGCGCGCGCACGCACACACGCACACACTCCGTACTACTTTACATATTTGCACATCCCACCCACCCTTCCCTGTCTGCCCCCCTGAAAAACACAGCATTAAACACAGCAGCAGAATGCAGAGAGAGTTCAGAGACGGAGACATGCTCCACTCCATCATGTCCTTATCTCCCGCCTGGACATGTCTGCACCGAGAGACCACGGTGGACATCCTGCTGGGATGTTGTGCAACTTGTTTATGACAGCCAACGGATTGTTGATGATGACGTTACTGGATGCTAACGAGAGAGAGAGAGAGAGAGAGAGAGAGAGAGAGAGAGAGAGAGAGAGAGAGAGAGAGAGAGCGAGAGAAAGAGGCAGGCTTCTGGAGCACTGAGTTCAGAGTGGGGGGGGGGGGGGGTGAAAGGGAGATAGAGAGGGACTAAGTGGAAATCAAATAATGGGGGAGTGAGAGAGAAACGCTGTTAAATGGAAAGAATGAAGCAGACAAAGTATAGAAGTTATTCACTAATCACTAGCCTTTTAATTTGAATGACCCCCAGTTTGATATGCATTAGGCCAGTGGTGCTCAACCTTTTCAGTCCGCGACCCCCAAAATAATCATATTTTAAGTCTTTATTTTGATTCTTTATTTACTTTTTTTTCCTTTAACTCTCCCCACGCTTTGAACGATAACGCTCGCCCCATTTTTTACAGAACCTCGATGCCAATACGGCGCTCGTTCGGTTCGTTCGTCTGATGACTGTAAGCTGATGAGGGGTCGCGCGGCCGTTTACTGTAAACACATTTTCCGCTGTGATGGTGTAAAAAATCCATTATGCGTTAGATCAACGGAGAACAATTCACTTCCTTGTTGATTTCCTCTGGCCCGGAGGCTCTGTAGCCAGTGACTGCTCTGAATGTACGGCAACACATAGCAGGACAATTCACATTCATTCTCGCATGACGCCGCCCTCTGCTACCTGGCAGACCAAAGTGCACTATTGCACAACCAAAAAAAATAAAAATAAATAAATAAATGTCTGTCTGTCTATCTACTATAACGTCGCAAAGGTAAGCCGCTTTTTGATGGCGCCAGACCCAATAAATAAATAAATAATCTGGCAGTAGGAGAGTTAATATATTTTTTTCCCCCATTTTTTTTTTTTTTACAAATTGTTCCATTATACATTCTCTGAGTTACAGAACCATTAGTGTCCTTGGCTCCTTTTGATTCCAAACAGTGTATCAATTATTTAGCACCAATGTCTGTAGGAGAGTAGAACTGAATGTAATGGAGAGAGACACATGACCAGACAGAACGAGAATAAAACTAGACTGCACCCTGTTGAGGTGCTAACTTGTGCCTTGTGCACTCGTGGCCATGTATGGTCTACTTGTGCGCCAGCAGAGCGTGCAAGTACTGCGATCGGTGCTGTCTGTATGTACAGTATGTGGGTGGGCAATTTGGCACTCAGGGTCGCACTTGTTGATGGTGACGTCACTAAGAATGCTGGTTCCTCATTGGCTACAGCTTGGACGGCCCCTCTCTGATTGGCTACGGGCATAAACACAGACGCCGGCGGGACGCATAGATCCCCCCGGAAACAGAAACACCCAACGCAGTACTTGTGCGCTCTGCTGGCGTAATGCCTAGGCAACAGAAACATTTATGAGTTGATGGTATTTTGGGGAAAGGGAAACATTTTGACATAACAAACTTTTTATTAATGCATAACACAAGATAGCCAATAGTATTTAATGTGGTAGGTCTTCATTAGAGTCTGTTATTATATTATAATATAGATGCCATTTTGTAAATGCTGCTCCAGGCATTTGTTTCTTTGCAACAAAACCTTTCCAGTGTGTCCTTGACTTTACTGACTTTATTCTCCACAGCTTTATTTGCTTTAAAAGAAGAAAACTGAATGCAAGTGCAAATCATATTTATTCCTGGAATGGAGCTGGTCTGTGGAACAGGCATGTCAAATGTATTCTGTAAGCCTCTGGCGTGATTTCCCACGCAAATCGTTTGGTTACAGTGTCTCCCTATAGCTTACACATTCCTTGGGGTGGCTATTAGGAAGCTGTAAGCATCTTTTATTGTATATCATTAGCCTTGTCTCCTAGAAGGCTATTTATAAAACAGAGTCTTCATTGAGGACTTTGCTGGGGCTGGTGCCAACTTAAAACATCACGTCTGCGTGGATGAATACAAATGTGAGACATTACATCCCATTAAACGGAGCTGAGCTGCATACAATGCATGACTGTCAGTCTGTCGGTTTTTCCCTTAATCCTAGAGCTTGTCGATACAAAGGTGTTCATCCGACAGTATTCAGTGGGGGCCACTTGAGGCATTGTATAATTCCCAAATGGGGAATGGTATACTGAGTCCTACTCTACTGTATATTTCCGTTCCGATACAGTCAAGCTCTTCTTCAAACCCCTCTGTTACTGTGTTGAGAAGAGGAGAGAGAGAGAGAGAGAGAGAAACTGAGAGAGAGAGGATCCCAGAGCTGGACCCAAATATAGCCTGCATTCTTTCCTCTCCGTTTCAGGAAGCGCTGAAGTGGGCCGGAACAGCCCTCTCTCTCACCCCCCATGTACACAACAACACTGACTCCTTCCTGTTCCTCTCTTGCCCGTTCACTTTGTTTCATCCAGACCCTGTGTGCCCCCTACCCGCCATTCTGCCCCCCCATGTCCTTCCTTGTTGATGTCTGTTTCGTCACTGTCGGACAGAAACCTTGTATCTCCCAAGTTTCAACGGTGGATGTTTGTCCGCCAAGTAAAGCCCGGCTTTATCATACAAGACTGTCGCACAAGACTAGTGAAAATAGCAGATCTGCTAAATTGATAAATACAAAACGAACGGTTTTGGACATACAAGGTTTCCACCCGACAACAACGATTTGTCTGTCTCTTCCTTTCTCTTCACTGTCTTCAGTCCATGTTCCCTTTTTATCCCGTTGCGCCTTCCATCATCCCTCCTCCACTTCTGTCACGTCATCCTCTCTCTCTCTATCTCAGGCCTCCCATCCTCTCTCTCTCTCTCTCTCTCCCCCCCCCCATTTACACCAGATCCCAGTTTGCCAGTCTCTGACTGATAAAGCCTGATATACTTTTTCGTACGACAGTGTCAAATGCCGGAAAATAGTTGCATGGCAGCGTGAGTGTGAGTTTGTAAATGGTCTATATTTGGATTAGGCATATCCCTTCTCCCTTCCTCCCACTCGTACCCTTCTTTCCGCAGCCCGATGTAGCCGATCCTGCGATCCCAATGTCAGTTTGAGCCATCTGATTCTGTAGTTCCCAAACTTTTCAGGTCGAGACTCGGTTGTGAGCTTGTACAGTAGATCGGCTATTTTCACTACTTCTTAAACATTTATTTTCTAATTTATGGAATTCCTTAGATGTTGTGTGTGTGTGTGTGCGTGCGTGTGTGCGTGCGTGCGTGCGTGCGTGCGAGCGTGTTACTCTCTGGGGGAGTAAAATATGTGTTAATGTCCCTTTGATCCATTTGAATATATCACCACCTGTGAGTCTACAGAGTCTACACACGCCCCTGTGCTTGTGTGACAGCATGTATAGTAATGGAACAATACAAGGCACGGAAGGGCACTTTCTAGGAAATGAGCTTGGCTAAATATATGGACCAGTGCTATGTTGAACACATGAATAGACTCATTGTAGTGAGTTAATCTCTTCCTCTGTGTTTCTCTGCCATTATCTCTCTCTCTCTCTCTCTCTCTCTCTCTCTCTCTCTCTCTCTCTCTCTCTCTCTCTCTCTCTCTCTCTCTCTCTCTCTCTCTCTCTGTGTCTCCATCTCGTTTTCTTCCTGTCACTCTCTATACATTGCTCTTTATCCGTCCGGTTATGCACAAGCATGTATACAATACATTCAAGATAATACGTTCGATCCCTGGCACCACCAACTCAATGTATGAGTAGCACAGCTTGCGTAAGTTGCGTGTTAAGTCCTGGGAGCTGATAGTAGTTGTCGCAGCCATTCATCTCCCAGGGGTCTAGTGCATTGTAAAGGAAATAGTCACCCTCGTTCTTGGTGGATACCTTCAATGAAAGTAGTTAATTGCTTAAAAAACTAATTTCAAAATGATTCAAAAACAAGTTCACAGCTTAGCTTGGCTATTTTCGAATAGTCAAAACAGTAAATAGGGTTAAAGTAGTTGAACTGTTTGTCATTTTTCTGGGGACCCCCGCCCCCTTCCCCCCAAGGACCCCTGTTGGTCCCTGGACCCCACTTTGAGAACAATTTGCACTCGACACATCCACCCGTCGTAGACACCCATCATCTCTGCATACAGGGTGAACTGTGGTTGCTAATAATAGGGAAATAGCAAAAATAGGGGAAACCTGACCATGGGCATGGCAGATGGCTGGCTTTCTCTGGCAGAATGGAAAGTTAGGGGAGGAATATTCATTAATTTGCAGGGTTTTCCAAGAGGTACTAATTGTTTGGCACGTGGAGAAGCCGTAATGGAAATGGTGTGTGTGTGTGTGCGCGTGCGTGCGTGCGTGCGTGTGTGCGTGCATGAAAAGAATTATTTGAGAATGACATCCATTCTCTAATGCAGTGATTTTCAACCTTTTCAGGCCACAACCTCCAAAATAATCATATTTTAACTGGGGACCCCGCCACCCTGACGAGCACCTCTTGAGACATTACATGTTGTATAACACAGTTCTATTGTGAAAATAGCAGATCTACATGCTCACAACGCCTTGCGTTGCGAGGCGTTGTGAGCATGTAGTTCTACTATTTTCACAATTTCTGCCTCTAATATTTGACAATTTGGCCAATGTTTAATTTGTAATTTTAGAGGTAAAAGTCTTTTAGAGGTAAAAGTCCTTAACTTGTCACTTTAGAAATATGCATATATACCCTCTATACACTTAAACGTTATGTTGGCTTGTTTACTGTTGAGTGAGAAAACAATGTTGCACATTAAGTTAATCATCTGGGGACCCCCCAAAATAATTTAGGGACCCCCTGGGTGTCCCGACCCACAGGTTGAGAACCACTGCTCTAATGATTCATCTAAATACCAGGGAATGACGAGCTTCATCCTGTTTTCTTGTCCTGGAATGACATGGGAAAAGATGATATGAAGAAACAAAACAATGGCGCACACGCCAACTATGGTTCAGCACAACACAAACGTTCTCCGTTCAGCGTGTCACCTTTGTCTCCAATGAGAATGCTAGAAAGAAACCCTGGTGGCTGTTTGCTTGCTACGACTGTCTGTGTCACCGTTTCTGAGGCTTTCCCTGCTGCGAGAGCCGCTTTGTGTGCAATGTGTGTCAACAATGCAACTGAGAGACAGCCTTCAGTTCCTCTTCTCTGACTAAACAGGAGAGAGAGAGAGAGAGAGAGAGAGATATTTAAACAATGAGCTGTGCAGTGAGTGGAACAGAAGCATAAAGGAGACATACATTGAGAAAGATTTAGTCATGATGAAAAAATAAAACAAGGGAAGTGAGCGATAGAAAACAGAGAGAGAGGGAGAGAGAGAGAGAGAGAGGAGAGAGAGAGAGAGAGAGAGAGAGAGAGAGAGAGAGGGAGGGGGGCTGCCATGGAGGTAGATTTTGACATTTCAAAGGCTTTCCCTATCACAGCCTCTGACACATTACACACAGTGTGCTATCGCCCCGACCCTGACAGCTGCACAAATTGGCTAAAAGAGGTTCCCTGGGCAAGGCCTTTGATCGTGCGTGCGTGCGTGCGTGCGTGCGTGCGTTTATTTGCATTTCTGTTTTTTCTTTTTCGCTCAGACGTGTGTGTGGGAGCATGCGTGTATGCATGCGTCTTGGCACTGGGTCGTTTCCCCTCTTCTCTTTGTGAAATGAATAGAACATTGAAGGAAAGGTGTATGTTTGCGAATGATTACTGCAGGTGTGGAGTATCTACCATATGAACAACTTCTTTATTATGTGGTTTGATTTGCACTGGCAAATGGATTAGATACGGTATTTTTTTTTTTTACTTGCATTGCCCCTAAAAAACACAATATACTGTACTGTATGCACAAACCAGACAAACACATTTACGTACAAGCCCAGAATGCAAGTAAAGATAATTTTTAGTTTTACAATATGGAGTACACTCCTCCTTTCTCCTTTCTGAAACGACAGATATAACCGAGTTATATGCGAGTTTTGTGCCCATATGATTTCATATGTTTGGATGAACTTGTGCAGCCGTTTCCGGCTCTGCACTCAGCAGTCAATGCAGCAGAGCAGACATCAGTGCCGGTGCTACTTGCATGGCCACGGCCATGGTGGAGAACATATCCCTGACTCTTGGTTCCAGTCAGCCCGGATGAACTAGTAAATATGCACAACCAGGCCTGGATGGGGCGATATGAAAATGTATGTCATGACTATTGTGACCAAAGAAATTTGCGATTCATGATATTATCGCGATAATCAAAATATCCCCAACATCCATTATCCTGGGGCAGAACATTTGCCAAAAGATAGCTGATATAGATCAGCTATTTTGTAGAGATTTGGTAGAGAGTGAATAAAATACTGTATCAAGTATGTTATTTCCAGGGCCGTTTTACCATAGAGGGTTTAAATGGTACCAAATATGCAGCTCGGCAAATAAAAGGCGAATTGATCCCAGTGCATGACGGAGGATGATTTCATGATGAATGTACAGTAAATCTCCACGATACGATGAGTTTTTATCACGATAAACGATAACGGTCATCGTCCCATCCCTACCAGGCCTACAGTATGAGGATAAAATGGAAACCTTCACTGACTGATAAAGTTCCTCTTCTTGATCTTCTAAATCCATTCAGCCAGTCCCAGGGTCACGTACAGTGCATGCCATGGTCATATTCTGTCACAGCCAATCAGATTAGCTGCTGCTATATTCATGCTATAATCGTTTCCCCCGTTTGTTCCGTACCGTGTCAAGTGCCCGTGTACAGTACGCTAATTGGCTCTTTCCCGACGGTTCGCTCAAGACTGAGCGATGTGTCAATGAAATTGTGTGCCATAAGCGCTGTCTCTCTCAGCGCCATGTTTGTGTTCATGTATTCTGTTAGAGTTAGCATCCCTCTGGGCTATTTGTGCGTTTGTCATGTTAGCGCGGTATTATTGTACTATCGATGTGTCTGTATTTTTATATGCATAACTGTGTGAGTGTGTGCGTGCGTGCGCGCTTGTGTGTGTGTGTGTGTGTGTGTGGTTGTGGGGGAAGTACAGGTAATAGATTAATATCAGGGCTGGCTCACACTGTGCTGTCGGGTGATGACAACCTGTCATTATCACAAACACTGAACACTGCCTCACACAAGAACACACACACACACACACACACACACACACACACACGCACATGCACATGCACACACATGTACTTGTAATTGCATATCAAAGCACACAGGCACATACTGTACATATGATACGTATTACGTACACACTGGTAAACGCATGTTCATGCTGACATACTTTGTCAGCGCGAATCTCCTCCCTTTCTCTCTCTCTCCCTCTCTATCAATTCAAATATGCTTTATTGGCAGGACAAGCATTCTCATATTGCCAAAGCATTCATGACATACAGTATGATACAAATCTCTCTCTCTCTCTCTCTCTCTCTCTCTCGCCTTGTTTCCTGGTCGCTTCCTCGTACATCAAATCAGTGGCAATAGAACCTCACTTACTATCATCTTAAAACTGCTCCATCTGGCTCTCAGTTGTGAGGTCAATGCTTTCAGCAGAATGATTACTGGAAGAGCATCAACGAACACTCACTCAACACATGTGTGATTGTTTTCAATGTCAGCCCATCATTTCTGCTGCTCCCCCTACAATGTAAAACATTCTTAAAACCATCCCTGGCTAATAAGCCTTATATGTCTTAATACATAATGTTAACAAAAGGCCTACTGTTAACAAACACAACATTCTGATTCTGACAATATAGAACAATAGGGTCATCACAATACATCACAATACCCAGTAAGAACCGGATCTGTGGATCCAGTCCTTTGTCCAGTGTTTCCCAATAAAAATAGCTAAAGAAATGGCAAGGTAACTACACAACCCAAATGTCTACCAAAGTGGTCTTTTCCTTTAAGTGAAATATGTATTTAGTTGTTAATATGACCTCTCTCTCTCTCTCTCTCTCTCTCTCTCTCTCTCTCTCTCTCTCTCTCTCTCTCTCTCTCTCTCTCTCCTCTCCTCCTCAGCAGTCTTATGCCCCCCATCCCCAGCCCATGGCTCCTCCCAGCCCCAGCACCACCGGAGGGGGAGGTGGAGGGTTGGGTGGAGGAGGAGGACATGGAGGAGGGCTGATGGAGCAGCTCAGTAAGACCAACCTGTACATCAGAGGCCTGCCGCCTGCCACCACCGACCAGGACCTCATCAA
Organism: Nannobrachium achirus; assembly: GCF_963921795.1. Classification (NCBI taxonomy): domain Eukaryota; kingdom Metazoa; phylum Chordata; class Actinopteri; order Myctophiformes; family Myctophidae; genus Nannobrachium; species Nannobrachium achirus. The sequence continues at coordinate 48,596,287 of NC_137811.1, read as the reverse complement.
GCTCTGCCAACCGTGAGTTCTCTTCTCTTCTCTTCTCTTCTCTTCTCTTCTCTTCTCTTCTCGACTCAAATCTGAAGTACCTCAGTGGACAAGCAGTAGGTCTTTACAGCTCTCTCTGCATCTATAGGATGGTTAAACACCCGTGTGTGTGTGTGTGTGTGTGTGTGTGTGTGTGTGTGTGTGTGTGTGTGTGTGTGTGTGTGTGTGTGTGTGTGTGTGTGTGTGTGTGTGTGTGTGTGTGTGTGTGTGTGTGTGTGTGTGTGTGTGTGTGTGTGTGTGTGTGTAGGCAACAAAAGGCCAATCATTTACGTTCAAAATACGTTTTCTACTTTTTTTTAACACTTAAGTTGCAGTGATTTTTTCTCTTCAATGTCCCGCGATGCCATGGTCTCCATAGACTTCCATGTAATTTATAGTGCACGGATCGTGCACGCCCATGCCTAGATGATGCACCACGTTTGTGCACACTGTTCACAGCTTTCAAACAAAAGAATCCGCTTGGAAATCCGTTCATGATTCATCAGCCATTATGTTTTCTTCAGATGTAAACAAACAAGGCTGCCATGTTTGAAAGAATGGGTTGGTATGGGGGTTAAACATGCAAAACTCAGGGTTGGCACCAGATGTGTTCATATATAACCCACATTTTCATTTATGTTGTAGATGAGATGACAACAGTGTCTGCACAGTTCAGCAGGATTCAAAACAGTTCATTTGGGCTCTGGTTATTTCAGGAGGGTGAAAAAAAAAATAGACCAAGGGCTGTAAAACTGATCAGTTTTATTTCCAGTAATGGGACATGCATGTGCACGCGCGTGCACGCATGTGTGTGTGTGTGTGTAGCTGCACTAACTGCATGTACTCACAAATGAGTATCAAAAATGTAGTTCTTGACCTCTCTGTACCTCCACTGTGCTTCCTCAAAGGAAAATCTACACCCCACCCATCCGCTCTAGTTCCCCTACAGACAAACACACACACACACACACACACACACACACACACACACACACACACACACACACACACACACACACACACACACACACACACAAAAAAACATAGATATGTTTTTGGTAATTCAAAGAAGTACTGCTAATCCAAAGGTGTAGACACAGACTTAGAAAGAAAGACATATCTTTCTCTGTAACATATCTTACTATCATCATACTGCAAATACTGTACACATGAGTCATCAGTGCTGGTGTTTTTAGTTTAGAAATACAGAGCAGCTTGACAAACAGTCAAGCAGATCAGTTTGTGATTGCAGGACTGGAAAATAGCTAAATAACCGGCAAACTGAACAAGTTGAAAAATACGATTTCAATAAAAAATTCAATTGTAAAGCCAAACATTATTGCTCTTGGAAAGGTTGTCAATTTTGGAGTACAAGCACACATGCGCATACACACACGCATACACACACGCACGCGCACACAGACACACGCGCACACACACACACACACACACACACACACACACACACACACACACACACACTGTGTGTCAGCTGCAGTTGTAGACGGGTGTATTTCAGGTTAGCCCTGGGGCTGTTCTGGACGGTCGCAGTGAAAAATGGGGCCCAATAAAAGTTTCATTAGAGGCCCAGTCAGTGTGCCAAATGGCCAGTAACATTTAGGAAAGGTCAACGAGGGGGGAGGGCTGTTTCGCCTTGGGTTGTGCTCCCCTCGTTGCATGGGAAAAAAGACTGAGTGAAAGATCCTGTCATTCAATGACAGACACAAGCAAGCACACACACACAAGCATGCCCTGAGAAAAAATAAAGAAAGAATTATCGCATATAGGGATGGGATGATATGAAAATTTCATGTCACGATTATTGTGACCAAAGAAATTGCGATATTATCGCGATAATCAGAAATAGCCCCAACATCCATTATCTTGGGGCAGAACATTTGCCAAAAAATTGCAGATCTACAAGCTCACAACACGTCGACGCATTGTGAACTAATTGAATTTTTTTGGCAAAGAGATTTGGTAGGGTCAAAAGAATACTGTATCAAGTACGTTATTTCCAGGTCCGTTTTACCAATTATTGAGGGTTTAAATAAATGGTACCGGATATGCAGCTTGGCAAATAAAAGGTGAATTCATACCAGTGCATGGCGGAGGATAATTTCACCATACATTTTTTATCTCCACAATTATTATATTACGATTATTGTGAGTGTTTTTTATCACAATAAACGATAATAACGATTATCGTCCCATCCCTAATCGCATGTACGCATGCACGCTACAGCTTTTCCAATGTGCACAGACACACACACACACACACACACACACACACACACACACACACACACACACACACACACACACACACACAATTATTCTCAATGTCATCCTCACCCTTATTGTCACCGGTCTTGGCACACCTTGTGTGCCAAGACCCGCCTTCCTCCCTCTATCCCTCCCTCTATCTACCCCCCCCCCCATCTCTGTAGCCGTGCCAGGTCTCGGAGTGTCAGTGAAAAGTGCTGCTGTCAGCTGACATTTCCAATCACTCCCTCAGCTGCCCAAACTATGGACACTCTTTTAATGTCTGGGGACAGAGCGGAACGCCAACAGAATCTAAAGCAGAACACACAAGGACAATTTCTCTCCAGCCTGCTTTCACTTGTCTTGTTCGGTAACAATTTAGTCATCGGCTCAGTCGCCTATGCTTTTCTTTCCTCTATCTCCCACATTTGCTGCCTTGTTCTCTCTCCCCTTGCCTTCTCTTTACTTGTATGCATGTTATCACAAACAGGTGTGCTTGAGCCCTTCTCTACCCATTAAGCCAATTTAGTTCAGCTCGTGTTATGTCTAGGGTTTGATAACGGATCATTCAGTTGTGCTATGATAACCAGGCTAAGCTGAAGATAATGTTGGACAAGGAGATGAAAGCCTCACCTTCCACATACAGCAGTGTCTGGCCAGCTCTGCTGTCTCTCTGCTGTGTTGCCGTTGTCATCATCACTCATTGCTCAGTTCAGATTAGTTTAGTTTATTTGTAAATGAAGGTGCTCAAAACAAATGGTGCCAACAACACAAATTAAAACAAGTGGGGAGCAGGTATCCAAATGGCCTCTAAATATCAATAATGGTGCATTCATTGAAATAATACTTGAAGTAGTTCCCAGAAGAACGCTGGTCAGTCTACTTAACCTATTAAAACCAGGAAATCAAAAGCATATCTGTGTCATTTTAGATTTTTAAAAATTAAGTGCATGAAGTGACGTGCTGTGAGCTTGTTAAGTGTGTCTGCCATGCAATGCAATGGCAAAACACTTATTGTAATCCGCCATACTTAAGTCAGTAAGTAAGTAATGTTCTTGCAAATTTCGGCACGTAATAACTGCCGCACGATTTACAATATATACATCAAAACGTGCGGCTCGGCCGGGAATGGTGTGCTATTACTTTTCTTTCCGATCCGCGTTACCATTGCGACGTAATTTGCAAAAAACGATGCCCAAAAACCCCATTGACTTAGAATGGGGGAAATTTCGGCACGTAATAACTGCCGCACGATTTACGCAACCCCCGCAATATATACATCAAAATGTGCGGCTCGGCCGGGAATGGTGTGCTATTACTTTTCTTTCCGTGGGTGGCGTCAAATGACTTGATTAAGAGTCCTTAACCTTAATTGGGGCCTATTTCGCCAAACAAGAAGTGCCCCTCGCCAAACAGGAAGTGACCCTTTATCTCATGAACCGTTTGTCGTAGAGACTCGTGGGTGGCGTCAAATGACTTGATTAAGAGTCCTTAACCTTAATTGGGGCCTATTTCGCCAAACAGGAAGTGCCCCTCGCCAAACAGGAAGTGACCCTTTATCTCATGAACCGTTTGTCGTACAGACACATGGGTGGCGCCATATGACTTGATTAAGAGTCCTTAACCTTAATTGGGGCCTATTTGACCAAACAGGAAGTGCCCCTTGCCAAATAGGAAGTGACCCTATATCTCATCAACCGTTTGCCGTACAGACACATGGGTGGTGTCATATGACTTGATTAAGAGTCCTTAACCTTAATTGGTGCTTCCTTCGCCAAACAGGAAGTGCCCTTCGCCAAACAGGAAGTGCCTCTATATCCTATGAACCGTTTGTCGTACAGTCGATAATGTTAAAGCTAATGCAAAAAAGGCTAATGTTAAAAAATCTAACGCTAATCTAACACTAATGCTAACACCAAAAAATATACAACGCTAATGCTAACACCAACCGCTACACAAGGTTGCACACACTTAGCGAGCTGCAGGCACACTTAAAATGTCTTAGAAATTTTCTTTTCTAGTATATCTGCTATTTTTTAGGATATTTTTTTAAAATATCAAAAACTGATTTAAAGTTATACCATGTAACCTTTTTTATAAAACAAATCTTAAAATTGTCCTAACTGTTAAATCGCTAAAGTTTTAGAACACCCACTCCGTTATTTTCAGCTTCAAAAGCCTTCTCTTTATATGTTTTCTATGAGCCGTGAGGGGGGGCGAATTTCGCGGCAAAATTACGTCATCATACACTACCGGCCAATCACAGCGAGGGTTATACACTGCCGGCCAATCACAGCGCATCTTGAAGTGGGGTCGCTAGGGCGGCCATATTTGTAGTCTCCCGTGTGTCTCTATACTCGGGTGAACGGTAAAGCATGGGAGAAGGAGTCTGTTTCTCCGGAATGCCTGAACGCACAGGAACCAGGGACCCCTCTAAAGATAGATCTCGGTGAGGTGGAGGCAGACGCGGGGGTGTCCGCGGCGAAAAACGGTCAAAAGACGCGGACGCGACCGAGGTTTGCTATAGAGCTACTGACCACTAGTTGAGCAACTTACACAGTATAGCTTTAAAAGGCTATTGTAGAATTGACTTCAAGTTTCAAATGTGTATGTTTTTTTTGTAAATTAAAAACCCTACTACATCATACAAAAGTTTTGCACAAAAGTTTCAAAGTGTTTTTTAAAATAACAAGGTTTCCACCCGACAACAACAATATATTGGCCTTTAACCATCACTTCTGTTTCCAACACCACATGACCAATGAAACCTGACTTTTAACCAGTACCTGTAACAATATTGTACTTTACTGTAAGATTATACCTGTAACAATATTGTACTTTACTGTAAGATTATAGTATGACTTTATTGTCATGTAAACCCTAACGTTTGGCAAGCATGCTGCTCCTCCCACATACAAGCCATATGTCAAATTGACCGGCTTCTTCAGGAATCATGTGCTTCCATTTTGCTAAGGGATAATATGTAATATAGTTGCGACCGTCAGGTTGCACAGTTACTATAAAAAACTGACAGACTATGTCTGTCCGTCACGTCATGTCACGTCACGTCACTTTTGGCCCTACTCTTATCTTCGGCACTGTTGCCCCCATAGACATAGAAAGGTAGACGCCTTCTTCGACTCTGATGCATGTGCATCGAGGGACTAAGGGAATCACGTGTGCATTGCTTCCACGTGCGTCACACATAGGGAAGTTGCTAGGCCAATCAGAGGTAGGTGGGGGCGGGTCTTTATGTACGCAGCCTGTAAGAACAGCTGAGCCGCGCAACATCAGAACTGGCTCTGTTGAATTGAATTGTAGTCCTTGGATAAGTCCCGGAAAAGTCGCGCTGTGATTGGCCAGTAGTCACTTTGACTGACAGCGTTCCCTTAGTTTTTCCAGGATGTCCGGACTACAACTGTTGCACGTCGCTCCAATGAACTGCAGAGGCGAACGAGGCATCTAGCTCTTTATATCTGTGGTTGCCCCTATCCATGCAAAACTTTGCACACATACTCTTTGGCTGGCAAACCACAACCTGATTTCTCACATGCCCCTCTTGAGGTTCATGCGCCACCATGAGGTTGCTTTTGTATACATGCGACCTGACGGTCGCTTATCTCCCGATTAGGGAGTCTTACTGGTTTCATTTATATTAATTTATTTGTGAATTGAATGGGAAATCGGCAGAATGATCGTGAACAATTTATCGTTGAGGGAAACTTAGGGAAAGCGTTCTAAATTAATTCGGTACCGTCATGATGCTCTCCTGCGTTTTCTAAACTTCTGAACCCCTAGAACACTGAACCTCTCCTGGTTTCAGAGGCACATGTCGCAGTGACATCAAGCCAGGGGTTGACACTAAGGTCTCAGAGGCACTTGCCCATCGGGCAAGTACAGGTCATGTTCTACTTGCCCGAAGGTAATGCCCACTTGCCCGAAAAGTAAATCATCCATTATAAAATGATAGGTACGATTTAACACGTATTTCTTTACTTTCTGGGGCTGTGCGATAAAATGTCATACCTCAATACCTCCAAATCCAAATACCAAATACTTTAGCTATGATTGAATATGTCTATGGTTTCACACTTGTTATTTTATATTTTTAAATGTAGCACTAGCAACAGTAAAAACAGCACATTATAGTGCTCTTATTTTACATTCCACAGACCAGAAGATGTTTAGATAAACAGATATCTCGTGTTGTGTTTATAGACATTTGTGTCCCCTCTCAAATGAGCACTTGCCCTGTCGGGCAACCTGAAAGCCAACTTCACCTGCCCTGACGTTTTATTTACCTGCCGGGGGCAGGTGGGCAAGCCTTAGTGTCAATGCCTGCAAGCCATCTTATAAATGTATAATGCATTACAGCTTCATCAAGGGAAACGCCATGGAAAATCTAATCTCTTTACACTATAGTAGAGAGTGAAGATGCTAAAGGATATATTTGGGAGTGAACGCTGAAAACTTCTGAATCACCACACGACTCTCAATGCCTCTGCTGTTTCTGTCTGTATCTGTTTGAGTCAAACTGGCGGCCGGGGGTGGGGGGGGGGGGAATGCTAGAGAAATGCTAGAGTCAAGACAGCTGTATCCGATCTCCAATTAGGAGATACCACACAGAGACAAACACACACACTCGTGCCGTGCATGCATGAACGACTCATGTACTCATACCTATATGTGCACACACGCAGACACACATGAGAACGTATACAGTTTGCACAGACGCATATAATACAGCACATGCAGCTAGAAAGGAGTTGAAAGAACACCTGTGTGTGTGTGTGTGTGTGTGTGTGTGTGTGTGTGTGTGTGTGTGTGTGTGTGTGTGTGTGTGTGCGCGTGTGCGTGTGCGTGTTGGGAGTGAATCATGGTTCAGGAGACATCAAACGGTGAGCATCCATAGCTGGCAGCGCTTCGCGAGGGAACGAAAAACACAGATCTGACGCTGCGAGGGCCCTTGGAGGGCTGTCATTAACACTTCACACACACACACACACACACACACAGGCACACACACACACACACACACACACACACACACACACACACACACACACACTTCACACACACACGTATACATCCGCGGTGGGCACCAATTGCGTCTGTGTGCCAAGATCCGGAACGCTGTGTTCTTGTGTTGACGTTCCTTACTGAATCTCGACAGCCTGGAAAATGCTGTCAATGGTGTTGCTGTTTTTTTCCTTTTCTGTTGTTTCTGAGAGAAAAACAACAACACCACTTGGCTTCCAGCAAGAATTCGAAAGAATGTACCTGCATTGACGAGACATTGAGCTATGGCTAACGGAATTTATCATAGTGAGAGACTGCCCTCACCCTTGCCATGTCACTCTCTCTCTCTCTCTCCCTCTCTCTCTCTCTCACACAGGCACGCACAAAAGCACACACACACACACACACACACACACACACACACACACACACACACACACACACACACACACACACACACACACACACACACACACACACACACACACGTATTGGATTGGATTGGATTGCAATACACAATAGATCCAAATAGATCCAAAGTTCCAAACACTGATCAGAAGAAGGTTACATTGCGGTCGAACCAGATAACTGCTGCACATGCTTATTAACACACAGAGGAAAAAAAGATAACGCATTGATGACATATTATATACAGAAATTTGACAGATGATTTTTTTTTTCTCTCTTTTTTTCCCCTCCCCCTTAGCTACTCAAGGACATACTGTATCAAACATCGTCTTCTCCAAATAGGCAGACTGCCCAGTGCCCATGATAGCTGAGACAGAACAGTATTTAGCCAACCTCTTTGCATTTGTCTTTTGCAATCCTCCCAATTGGAGGCCAAGCTGTCTGAATTATGTTGAGCTATGTTGTGCTGTTGGCTTGTGTTGTTGACAAGTATTCACTTGTGAATACATTGGGATTATTATAATGTAAAAGATACAATACATGATGTGGTTAAAATCTCACTCTTTCGAAAATATAAAATAAATAATAGACATTATTCACCAATCCACAATTACACACTGCCCATTATACAACACACCTATGGACATCAAGAGGTGACTCTTGGGGTTAGTGATGCAAGAAATACAGCAGGTTTATTTGTTGCATCACTATCCATGTCTATGAAACGTTTTCTTACGTATTAAGTGTTTGAAGGCATTTTTAAGAGTGGCTCACGTATCGTAGTCTTATGGTGTAGGTCACGTGCAGTTCAATGATATTTCAACTAGTTCCATGTCCAGGTCCACAGAGAGAGAGAGAGAGAGAGAGAGAGAGAGAAAGAGAGGGAGAGTTTCACAGAACATTCTGCACCATCCTCACTTTAACAGCCCTTCATACTCTTCTATTATTTCATCATTTCTTTCCACACCACCATGCCTCCATCTGCTCTTTCTATTCCTTCTTTCGTCCGTACTTTACTGCCACCTCCTCACAACGATCAGTGATGGAAAAAGTACTCAAATGTTTTACTTCCCATTGAAATGCATTAGCAGAATGGGGAATCCACTCTCATACATGTTAGGTACTTTGGTGTGGGTGCAGCCTTACATGTAAAAGTCCGGAATTTAAAATGTACTTGAGTAAAAGTACAAAAGTATCGAAATATACTTAATTTACCAAAAGTAAAAGTACAAATTGTTTGAAAATAGCAGACCTACAAGCCCACAATGCAAATAGCCTACAGTAGGTATGAAATAGGGCTAAGTGGTTAATGTATGTTTTATAACATTATAAATTATATCTGCAAAGTAATTCAAGTAACTCAAGTTTTCAAATTATAGTAGTGGAGTAAAAGTACAATATTAGCCTCGGAGATATAGACTAGTGGAGTAGAAGTAAAAGTATCGGAAATGGGAAATACTCAAGTAAAGTACAAAATACCTGAAAATTGTACTGAATTTCCTACAGAACTTAAGTAAATTTCCACCACTGACGACAAGGGAGGATCATAGTAACTGTGTGAATAAAAGGGAACTTCACATCAGAGTGATCAGACAGTCAGTGAATGAAGGCCACAATGAAGCAGCTTGATGGATGGATGGTGCAGTGTTTTGGAATCTGAGTCCTCTCCTCTCCCCCTCCCCTCAGTCCATCTGTGGATTCCTCAGTGTTGTGAAAGAAAGGACAGATGGATTTCTTCTTTAGGGTTGAAGAAAAAACACGCACTGCTAGCATTTACTTGATTTTTCAGAAACATCATGCACACCCATTAAGTAACTAGAGATATGCACATCAAATCTCTCTCTCTGTCTTTCTCTCTTTGTCTGTCTTTCTCTTTCTCTCTGTCTCTCTCTTTAACACACAAACACATACAAAGCTATGTTTGTTGTCCCCTAAAATCAGAAAACTGTCAACATGTTTTTAGCAGATGATGTTCATTCAAGGTCAGATTACACTACACTCTCTCTTTCCCTTTCTCTTACATGTGCTCTCTATCTCTCTCTCTCTCTCTCTCTGATCAGATACATGCACGTACAGATTTGGATATATTTCAGTTATCTCCAGGGGAAAGTAATGTGCCAAAAGACTGATGAAGCATGAGGTCTTTGTCATGGTTATACACTCACAAATACACAGACTCACACATACAGGTATGCACTGTATGATTTATATTTAGTTCTGCTCCGAAATTAGCCAATCTACGCTAAGCTTGTGAGCTTGTAGATCGGCTTATCTAGCTCATTGCCAAGTATAAATCAGGCAATAGGTTCACAAACTGTACAAAACGTATAGGTTCCGAACGGAACCATGTTTATTTAATACCGGAGGACAAGGTCACCTCTGCGCCCGCAACTAGCGAACCGAGGGGCTTTATTCTGGGGGACCTTGTCCTCCGGTATTAAATAAACATGGTTCCGTTCGGAACCTATACGTTTATTGTCATACCTCCAGACAAGGTCCCCCATTGGGACTCATATACTCCCCGAGAAGTCATGAACCGACAAGACTGTCGTGCACACCGACCACACCCGGAAAGGAAGTCCCGTCAACCGACGTGACCCCTTTCAGGACTGATCCAACCCAGACCCACAGGGCCTGGGCGTGTTCAGACAGAAAAAGACCCTGACAGACCGAGGCCTGCCTTATGCACTAAGGGCAGACACAGGTCCACCTTATAAAATTGCAATAATATAAGGGAAAAACTCAGGGTCCCCCCACTTATCCTAGAGACAGCAACATGCTATCTCAGGAAGGGGAGAGAGAGCCGCCCCACTACATAGTAGGAAGGGCAGCAGCACCCAGAACCGTATGCGCCATCGCAGAAGGCGCAACGTCCAGGTGATAGTAGGTCGCAAAGGTGGACGGCGAAGACCAATTCGCCGCTGCACAAATCTCCTCAATGGAGACACCTTTGGACAACGCCCAAGAGGTAGACACACCCCTAGTACTGTGGGCCTTAAGTGCTTCCGGCACTTCAGACCCAGACCGGGTGTAAGCCAACCTAATAGCATCCACAAGCCATCTCGACAGAGTGGGTTTGGACACCGCTTTCCGTTGACGGGCATTCATGACCACGAAAAGCTGAGAAGTAGACCTGCTGTCCACCGTCCTATCACAGTAGGCCTTCAGGGCCCTAACTGGACAAAGACAATGAAGACGCCTATCCTCCTCTGATGCAAACGGAGGAGGATGGAAAGCCGTCAAAACAACAGGTTCCTTCGGGACCACTCGGTTCTTAGGAATAAAACTCAAATGAGGTTTAAGAAGAACCTTGGAGTCATTATTGAGAAACCTCATACAATCAGGGCTCACAGAGAGCGCATGAAGGTCGCTCACACGCTTAGCCGTAGACAAGGCAAGCAAAAGAGCTGTTTTGAAACTTAAATGTTTCAAAGAGGTCCTCCCAATCGGTTCAAAGGGTGCCTTGCAAAGGCCCTCAAGAACCACTTGTAGATCCCAAACAGGAAACAAGGCTCTGGTCACAGGTCTCAAATGGTCCACACCATGCATGAACTGGACCACCTCAGGGATTTTAGAAAGGCCTTTGCCTGCCACCCCCAGGTGGCAGGCATCAATAGCCGCTAAATAACCCCTCAGTGTAGAGAACGCCAGACCAAGGTCCAGGCGGTCCTGCAGGAAATCTAACACCTTCTGGGCCGAAGCTATATGAGCCACCACAGGTGGCTCCTGTAGCTCACACCAGTCCAAAAAGGCATTCCACCTTCCATCATACACAGCCCTAGTAGAGGGGGCTCTAGCACTCTGAATAGTGGCTACAACCATCGGTGAGAAGCCTGCTGCAAGCAGGTTCTCCCTCTCACGGGCCAAACCCACAGGTCTAGGCCCCGTGGGTCTGGATGGAAGATCTCGTCCCCTGCCTGGCGCAGCAGATCCCTGAGCAAGGGAAGCCGCCAAGGGGGTTGAGAGAGCAGTGGGGTGATCAGAGACCTCCACACTCCCCTGGATGGTGTCACCAGAAGAACCTCCTGGTTGGAACATCTGATCCTCTCCAGAGTGGGAAGAATCAGTTCCAGGGGTGGAAACGCGTAGAGAAGACCTTGTGGCCATTCGTAAGCAAACGCGTCCATCCCCAGAGGAGAAGGTCCCCTCACTGAAAAGTAAAGGGGACACTTCGCGTTCTCCTGGGAGGCAAAGAGATCGACTCGCGGTCGACCGAACCTGGAGAAAATCTGCCTCACCACCGCAGGGTGGAGAGACCAATCCTCGTAACGAGGCTCCCCCCTGGACAACAGATCGGCGCCGCCGTTCTGAAGGCCCGGGACATGGGAGGCTCTGATGGACCTCAACCGAGGCAAGCACCAGAGTGTCATCTCGCGCGCCAGCTGATCCAGCGTACGCGAGGAGAGGCCGCCCTGTTTGTTGAGACAATACAGGGCCGCCGTGTTGTCCGTCCTGACCAGGACATGGCAACCCCGGAGAAATGGTTCGAAATGCTTGAGCGCCAAGTAGATCGCCATTAACTCCAGATAGTTGATGTGGTACTCCAACATGGCCTGGGTCCAAAGACCCCTGGCTGAGCGCCCCTCGTGGGTGGCGCCCCACCCTGAGCGGCTGGCGTCTGTGGTGATCACCTTGCGTGACACCACTTCGCCCATGGAGACCCCACTTGTCAACAACGCCTGGTCCCTCCATGGGACCAGAGCGTCCATGCAGACCTGGCTGACTGACACCTTCCTGTACCCTTGCAGGGAAGGAATCCTGAGCGCCAGTGACCACCGCTGGAAAGGTCTCATATGAAACCTGCCCAGACGCAGAAGTTGTACTGCTGAAGCCATCAGCCCAGTCAACTTCATGCACTCCTTGTACCTGACCACCTGGTTCAGTCGGAAGGAGCCCAGACAAGCCAGAAACCTGTCCACCCTCTCCGGGGAGAGGCGAGCGGACATGGTGGCCGAGTCCAGAGATATTCCTATAAAGGAAATCTGCTGGGAGGGTAACAACATACTTTTGCCAAAGTTGACGTTGAAACCCAAGGCCTTCAGGTGTGACAACACCAGATTGGTATGGCGCGCCGCTTCTGAGCAGGAGGCGGCGGAAATCATCCAATCGTCTATGTAGTTCGCCAGCCTGACTCCCTGATGCCTCAGTGGAGCAATGGCTGCCTCGGTCACTTTCACGAAAACCCGAGGGCTCAGAGAAAGACCGAAAGGGAGGACCGTGTACTCGTACAGGCGCCCCTCGAAGGCGAACCGCAGGAACTTCCTGTGTGGGGGATAAATGAGGATGTGCTGATAAGCGTCCTTCAGGTCCACTGAACAGTGGAAATCCCCCTGTCTCACTGATTTCATCAGTGACTCTGACGTCAACATCCTGAATTTGAACTTTTTCAAGTGCTTGTTCAGAGCACGTAAGTCCATAATCGGACGCAGCCCCCCTCCTTTTTTCTGAACCAGAAAATAACGGCTCCAGAAGCCTAAACGGCTCTGGTCGCGTGATAACTCCACTATAGCGCCCTTGCGCAATAGTGAGCTTATCTCCTCCCTCAAGGCATCGGCCTTCAAGCCGCGGGCTCGAGTATAAATAACCTTGCTGGATAGGGAGGGTTTTTTCGCGAACTGTAGTCTGTAACCCCGCGTCACCGTCCGAAACACCCAGTGATTCGGATTGCAACGTTTCCATTGCTCTGCACACTGTGCTAACGTGTTGCTGAGCAACGGAGAAGCCTTGGGGTTGTACCGCCTGAGCGGAACTACTGGGCCGGGAGGGAAAGGTTCCATATCCGGGCACGTATCCGTATCCGCTAGACGCCGAGCCGGAAGGCGCGGAGTCACCGGCGGAAAGAGCGTTTCCGTTTCCGGTACGCTTATTTCCGTATCCGGTGGGGAACGAACACGTGACCTCCGGGCCGGAAGGCGCGGAGTCACCGGCGGAAAGAGCGTTTCCGTTTCCGGTACGCTTATTTCCGTATCCGGTGGGGGACGGACACGTGACCTCCAAGAAGCCTCGCTTGTTAATAATACATGCGACACACAACGTGGAGCCCGGGGGACAGGGTTCATCGCATAAGTAACATAATCCCCGGCTCGGGGAATTGTATTTACGTTTATAACCTGTGCTAAGGCCTTTATATGCTTCCTTGCGGGAAGACGAGGCCGACCCTGGGTGATATGTGTTGGCTTCTTCCCTGACGCTAAGACCAAACTCCTGTCCTGAACTAGAGTCGGCATAACAGTGCCGCTCGGTGGAGACAGAGGGGTATTGCACACTTGAGAGACTATACCACTGTGAATAGGAATTAGCTTGTCTGGGAACATTTTGCAAAGAGAAATATTCTGCTTGTAACCTGTCTGCATGACTGGAGGAAGCGATATTATCTGAGTGGAAAGAAATTCCAGCCTGGACTTCTCTACACTGGTTAAATTCATGCAAAATGGGGTCGTCTGTAGTAAAGCAGGTGGGTTTGAAATAAACAGGCATTGTTTCATCAACACACTTTTTATTACAGGCACTGGAGGAGAGCACAGAGGAGGAATAAACATTGATTTCTTTGCATAAGAAAAATTGTTCATATTGTCCAAACGTCTGCGCTTGCAAGGGGGGGTCCCCTGAATTTTCAGGGGGACCCCGCCAGAGTCCAGTGTCACTTTCGCGGCGGCTTCCCACGGGCTTTGTGGGAGCTGGCCGGTATCCCGTGCCTGGGAGGGTGGCGGGATTGAGAGCGGGCTTGAGCCCCCGCTGCAGTGCGAGGGGGTCCCGTGGAGGAAGAAGAGGGGGTCCTAGGGGGATTGTTCTGTTTCCCCTGCTTGGAGGAAGAGCGCCCCCTGTCAGCCTGACCAGGGGCCTTGCTCCGTCCCTGTCTCTTTTCCTTTCTGGGTACCTGGGGGTCCGTCGTGGCTCCCAGTAGCTCCAGAGTGATCTTTTTATCCGCCACCTCCTGGCGGAGAAGCTCCAGTCCACCGCCCATGAGGAAGGTAGGGTGGCCGGGGAGGTCTTGCAGGATCTTCCCGGTCTCCTCTCCAGAACTGCCAGGACACTGTACCTTGTCTAGCCACCTGGCACGTTCCGCCTGGATGCAATAATCCATGCCATGTCCAAGCCACTCGATCGCGTGGACATTCAAGTCCATCAGCATGCGCAGCGACTTGTCCATTTCCACCACCAGCACGTCAGGCACCTCCCGCATCTCGCTGAGGAGGCGCCTGGTGGAGGAAAGCAGCAGCTGGGTGGCGTTCATCGTCCTGGCTGCCAGCGCGGACGATCTGTAAGAGTTCCTCACCCTTGAAGACTGCTTGTCGTCGAAGGGGATGGCAAACCCAGGAGGCTTCTTACCCACGGCCAGATTGAGGGGAGGCCGGCCTCCAGGACCGGTCCGCTCATGGTTGGGCTTGATGCTCCCTATCAGGGACTGGGCCATCAGCTTGTCCATGGGAGGGCACAAGGGGATTCCCGCCTTCTCTGAGTCGCGGTAATCGACCAGGAAGGGGAGCTTGGGGGGGTCCTTGTGTGTAGTCCAGGTTGAATGCAGGGCCTCTGCAAAGCCTGGGACTAGTGGTAGCTTTTCCATCCGACGCGGGGGAGAGGACTCCAAATCCTGGCCCAGGAGAGGAATCCTAGCCCGTGGTCCGAGTGGCGCATCTCCGAGTGGCAGCTCCAGACCACACCGGATGGCGGCGCGTTCCAGCACCGAGAGCTCGTCCATGGGGATGGAGTCTGGGTCTTGCGCCGCTGCCCCTCTCGCCCCAGCCGGCATGGAAGGGGTGAGAGAGGCAGAAGGGGCCTGGGAGGACGCGGCGGAGATGGAAGCCTCGGCATGAGGAACCACCCTGGCCGCGCCTCCGCCCTGTCCGGAGGGGAAAGAGGACTCGTCCTCCTCCGAGTACTCACCCTCCGTGTCCACCTCCTCCATGTCGTAGTCCTCTAGCTCCGGTTCGTCTCCGTCGCTAGCATGCCAGGAGACGGGGCTAGGTGGCCGCATAGCCCGTAGCTGGGGGACGGAGAAGGAGAGAGGAATGTCCCCGACGACTAGAGGGTGGAATTCCTTGGGGGGGACGGTCCACGTTGAAGCTGGCGGAGAAACAACGTGGGCGGTCTTGCATGTTCTCTTCTTGGGCACGGCACCAGTCGAGCCCGTCGGAGAAACAGCAGTGGAAACAGGGGCCGCAGACCCGCTAGCAACGGGGCTACCGAAGCTAGCAGAGGGCGAGGCCGCTGGAGGCCCAACCACGTGGCGAGAAGCAGCGCTGTGGCGTTCAGCGCTGTCCGGCACACGAGGAGAGGTGTCTGGGAGGGTTCCGGCGGAGACCGTGGTGTGAAGGCCGTAGCCTGCGGCAGCGATCTCGCATCGTGCCTCGAGGGCTGGAACATCGTACTGGAGGCATGCAGCACAGTTCACCCCCGTGGCCGGGGCCGGAGGGGACAGAGAGGCCAAGGCGTGTCCTACCCCCATGCAGACAATGCAGAACAGATGTGTGTCTTCATTGGCGATGAGGCCTTTGCAGCTGGGAAGGCCGCACTTCTTCGGTACCCTAGCTAGCAGGCTGCTAACTGTAGGTCGACGAGCTGCCATCGTGAGCTAACCGAAGCTAAGCGAAGCTAAGCTAAGGCAGGGAGACACGTGGCAGAACGTACACAGAAGAAGTAAAGACTCAAAGCTAAAGTGAAGAAAGAGACTGAACTGTTAGGAAGAATAGAATTAGAATCGTACAGGAGAATAATCTCTAAAGGCCAGTGGCCGACTTTCCTAGTCAACGCTTAGGCTAAACTTTAAAGAAAATTATACTTATATGGCTGAGTTCGCGACACTAGTTGCAGGTAAGCAGAGGTGCGGAAGAGGAAGTTATGATAGCCCGCAGGGCTTATATACACTCGGGGGCGGTGCCCTCGTTTGTGATTGACAGCCCTACCGACAAATGATATTTCTCGTACGGGAGCTTATGAGTTTTACTCTGTTGCAGCGCCAGATGGCGCTGTTATCCCAATGGGGGACCTTGTCTGGAGGTATGACAATAAACAGATGCTGTTGTTTGCAGTCTGTGCGACTGATTTAGTGTTTCGATTTTGTGTGTGTGTGTGTGTGTGTGTGTGTGTGTGTGTGTGTGTGTGTGTGTGTGTGTGTGTGTGTGTGTGTGTGTGTGTGTGTGCGCGTGCGTGCGTGCGCGCGCGTGCACTGTGAGTGTGTGATTAGTCCTGCGTTATTTTCCCCCTGTCTGGAATGCTGGATCGCTCCCCAACTCACAGGTCAAGGACTCTAACATGACTTTGGAACAGCATCACCTCAAAACATGGTGTTCTTTTTATTTCTGGCTTCATAAAGTTTCCACAAAGTACATGGGAAGGGTTAGAAAAAATCTGGAAGTTGCGGTTCGATTTAACGTCTCTTGCTGTTGCCTCATCAAATGATGTGTGATAGCCGTCTCTAAAAGCTTTCTTTCTTTCTTTCTTTCTTTCTTTCTTTCTTTCTTTTTTTCTTACAGGTGAGGGGGTTATTACAAGATCTGTCCATCCCAGATAAACAAAAAAAGGCTGTATATACTGTACTGTACTGTTTAACTTCATGGCTTGTGAATTAATACCTAATTTAACTAAAACAGTATACACAATACTGTCATGTCATGTAATATCACAACATATAACACTAGGGGAAAAGTGCATTCGGAAATTACTTGGAAATGACTTAAATATTGCCAATTCCACTAGTTGAATGTTTGATCCTATTCTTCTTACAGACAGAAACAGTGGGCTGGCTCAGACACTCTCCTGATGGTGACACTTAATCTCATCTCTCTTTTATTAAACACATTTCACTCCATTAGTCTATCTCCCCATATGGCTCTTTGTTCACCAGGCCGGACGGCCGAAGGCCAAAGACCTTTTTTTTCCGGTCGCTCAGTCAGACAGACAGGGTCAGACAGAGAGACGGACAGACCAACAGTCCGACAGTCAGTCCGACAGTGGGTCAGTCATTCAGTCAGTGTGTTAAGACTATTAATTAAGATGTGGGATACAGTGTGCCAGGCTCTGATCCAAGCTGCTCTGCCTCTCCACATCACTCCCCATCCTCTCCCTCCTTCTGTCTCGCACTTTCTCTGTTTCTCCTGTGATCTGTGTCATACTTCCACTCTGTCTTAGTCTTCCTCATCGCTCTGTCTCTCTATCTGTCTCTCTCTCGCTCTCTTTCTTTCCAGGAGGAGTGATTGAGGAGACTGATAAGAAACTTTATTACCGTGTTCTGAGAACAGACAGAGAAGATTAGTGAGGGGGGGGGGGGGGTGTTTGAGTGGAAGCCTGAAGGGGACAGGGAACGATAGAGAGATGGAGAAAGGTCCGAGAAACAGGCAATGAAATTGAGGAAGAGGGAAGGGTTGAATGAACAACAGGAATGAGAGAATGACAGAACAGAAAGAGATAGACGTATAGAGGTTGTTCATTTCTTTTATAGGGCCTTTGAGCAGGACTGGACACCATACAGATGTCTGGTTACGATCATCATTTGTGAGAGAAAGTCACTGTCTGCATTCTGGGCCTGCAGGAGGGATTTCAAATGGTTTAGGAGAGGAAATATGAGTTGCTGGTGTTAACGTGGAATTTCTCTGGGGCACTATTTCTTTCTCCAGCTTTATGAACTTTTTTTTTAAAACATTTGAACAAAAATTATTTGAACTTCAGGTCAAAACCCTCTTGAAGAAATGGTCTCCTATTGTGAATTGAGAAAACAGTTTCTAAGAACTGCTTTCATGAACGTGTGGCTTGAATCCTGAAAATCCCTTCATCTGTTTGGCCCAGTTCTGCTGCTGAAACAAGGAACAGATACCACATTTATCATGCTGGAAAGAATGATTTGAAATAGTAATCTGATTTCTTTTTTTTTGGTTCTTTTTTTCTTTTTTCTTTTTCTCAACAGATATGGGAAGATAGTGTCGACAAAGGCCATCCTGGATAAGAACACTAATCAATGCAAAGGTGGGTTGAAATTTGAGCTTTTCCACTGGCCAAATCTGTTCAGTCACATTGGCCGACATTCTTATAATTAGAAATTAAATGTGAATGTGCTGTTATGCACACTATTAGTGCAAAAAAAATAATAATCATAAAGTTATTCCTTTTGGCCCCTTTGTTATATTTAGCATTTCTGTTTAACCTAATTGGGGAAAGGGCTGGTCAAGTGGGATAAAAGATTATTCAAACATTAAAGGTCACAGTGCTTCATGAATTAAAGATGCGTATCAGTTTTGTTTAGTTTTTCATCTAGTTGCATGGTTTGCTTGTGTGTTTTTTACATTACATTTAATATCATGACATTGATAAAACAATGAGCTCTCTGCCATCCATGCAGCCTATCTCTTTGTGTTTATTACCTTCCCCGGATATACTTCACAGTGATACTTCTATAAGCAGCTCTTGAAACTTACCATTGGCTCAGTATGTTATTGTTGACACAGTACGAGTGTTTCAATGTGGGTTTCTAATAATCCAAGAGGGAGGCTCTCTCAGCCTCTTTCTGATGAGGGGCTGCTTGATTGTCAGAGAGTGGTCTGAACAAATCACCAATCAACGTGATTGCAGTGGTTTGCTGCCTTTGAAGAGGGGCGCCAAGAACACTTGTCAACCATGGCTGTCTCAATGGCAGTCAACACACTTAATTTACTAACATGGTATGGACAACTTCTCATGCAAGAGTTATTTAATTAGAATCATTACCGTTGGGGTGCCCGCTGTTTTTTTTCCTGGTGTTCCCCATGCGCACCAACCCCATCTATGGACACTGAGATGTGGGCGTGGCCGTGGCGCCGTGACCTTGCAAAAATGTGTCCGGAAATACATGGGAAAACAGAAAACGATCGGATAAAAAGTCTTCTTATTAAAGAACACGGAGGATACGGGTAATTATAGAATGCTGTACCATATTTAGACAGGTGTGAGACTTTATTAAGCACTTTCTTTGTGAAATCTGAATGGTAAGTCGCTCTGCCCGAACCCATGTAAACCCGGGAACATGACGGTTGGTCTCTACGTCCAAGCATGAGCTACAGTATGAAGGGCTAAAATCGCTTTGGGAAACCCGGCCAATGTTATTATAATTTATTTATAATTTTAAGTTATGTTTTGCCTCCTGGGCCATGAAAAAGTGAAGTTGTGACTTAAAACCCCACACGTGATGCCTCAGATCTCAGTTTAACATCAAAACTCATGACTAAGTATTTCCGACTATGTCAGTTCCATTATGAATACACTGTGTACTCGCAGGTAAAACCTAGTGACAGCTTTTAATAAAACATGTTATGCTGCCTCAATCTGTCAGCAGTCATCATGCCTGCTGTAGTCAACAGTCACAGTGGGAAGAAAAACAAAACATCTTTAATCCGATAGTCAGCCAAAGCAAGTAGTGGGGAAGTCTTGCCACTGCAGGTGGCACCTTGACTTGACGCATAGTTTGTGGGAATAGTAAACACTGGAGAGACTGTATCAAAATGCAAACCCACGGTCGCAGCTATAAATTCTTGCTTATTATTTAATGCACAGCAGCAGCACCAGCTGCAGCAGCATAAGCGATTTTTATAGTCCTCGGCTGTCGTCAGCTTTCGCTGCTTCGCGACGTGGTAGACTTCATGCATCTTTTAGCCAGTTGTTAACTCACAGTGCAGGAGTTTCATTATTGGCCGGCCATTAGAATGCCTTACAACCGGATAAGTGTCGGTTTGATTGCAGAGGCATTCAGTGTGGACAAGATAAGTGCTTAGCGTGACTGCGAACTGGCACACAGAGTGCTCCTGGAAGGGAGGGACAGGCCAGAGGAGGAGAGAGGAAGGGGAATCGGGGAGAGAGGAAAGGGAGGACGGAGGGTGGGGTGGGAGGGGGTATAAAAATAACCTGGAACTGACAGAATAGGAAGGGAAGCCTTTGAAACTGAGGATTTAGCAGACAGCTTCTCTCAGAAGACAGAATTCCTACTCAAGGGAATGGAGTGAGGGTGAGAGAGAGAGTCCGAAAAGGACACTCTCCGAAAGGACAGAGAGAGAGAGAGAGAGAGAGAGAGAGAGAGATAGATAGAGAGAGAGAGAGAGAGAGAGATAGATAGATAGATAGATAGATAGAGTGTGTGTGTGTGTGTGTGTGTGTGTGTGTGTGTGTGTGTGTGTGTGTGTGTGTGTGTGTGTGTGTGTGTGTGTGTGTGTGTGTGTGTGTGTGTGTGTGTGTGTGTGTGTGTGTGTGTGTGTGTGTGTGTGTGTGTGTGGGGGGGGGGGTTACAAAAGCATACGCATTTAGTTTGTTTTTCTAATAAAGTGAGGGAGTGAGTTTCTGCCAATGTTTGCCTCGCCAAAGGACAGAACCCTTGGCTGTGTTCTCCATAACAATATAACGTCACTGTTGGGCAGAAACCTCGTATCTCCAAGTTCCTAATTTGTACGGCTTTTCGTAAAGTAAACCCTGCTTCATCACGTCGCACAAAGCTAGTGAAAATAGCAGATCTACACATCTACACAACGCCTCGAGGCGTTGTGTGCTTGTAGATCAGCTATTTTCACTATTTTAGATCATTTTTTAAATGATAAATACAAAACAAACGGTTTCGGACGTACACGTTTTCCACTGGACAACAGCAAGGTCCTGAGTGTTCCATTGTAAAAAGCAGTGACAGTGCTCTAGTCTAGTTAGCAGCGTGGGAGCAGTGAGGGAGGAGCAGGGCACAGAGGACAGCAGGGAGGGAAGGAGGGAGGAAGGAAGGAAGGGAGGACAGAAGGAAGGAAAGGGGAGGAAACCACTTTCAGATTGTAAAGGAATCCCAAGACAACCATGACTCCCTGCTTTCCCCTCCGTCCTTTTTCCTCCTTTCCTCTCCTCCCTCCTTCTCCTCCCACTCTGCCTCCCCTTTCACAACCCCCCCCCATTCCCTGCCTCCCGCTGTCAGCCTAGTCTGATGACCCTTGGCCAGGAACTGTGGGAGCTCAGGAGATTAGATGGGAACTGCACAGTAAAATCCTCTGTGTTAATTTTAACTCTGAGAGTGTGAAAATGGACCCAAACGGACCCGGGTCTCGGTTAAATCGACATTGAGGATTTTACTGTGTAGGGGAGAGTGTGCGTGCATGCGTGCGTGCGTGTGTGTGCGTGAGTGCGTGTGTGCAATCCATGCGTGCGTGCATGAGTGTATGTGTGTATGCAAAGCTTTGGCTTTGTAATAAAACCTTTTTTCATTCACGGCTGACATATTTGTCAAGCCTGACTGAGCCGGATGAATTTTCATCATCGTGTCATCTTAAGACCGCAGATGGGAGGGACAGGGCACAGATGAAGAGGATTATATAATTCAGAAATATTATCATTCCTCTCTGGAAATATGCTTATCATCGTGCCCAAAGGACCTATCATTTCCTCTGGATAGAATGAGCACGGAAAAGTTTGCATTGAGCCTGAGAGGTGAGGCTTAGCTTCATTGCATTTCATTTCCATACGTCAGAACCGAAACAGAACATAAAGTCAGGAAAAATAATATTGTGAAGAAACAACAATATTCTCAGACTGTTGGGTTGAGAATGACAACGTTGTTTATAGAGAAAGTTCTACTGCAGAGTTACAGAGTGAGCAAGGAATAGACAGGAGGGTGGGTGGAATGTTTGGGCAAAACAATACACTGCAAATGTCTCAGATTAGCTCTCCACATTTTAAGCATTAGTGTGTGATACCCAAGAACTTTGGATGAGTGTGTCATCAATTTCTGGCAAAGCCCATGGCATGTCTGTAAAGCCCGATTTACAGTATATATTCTGGATGAAGAATAAATCAAGCTTGAATACTGCTATACTGTATGTGCTAAGACTGTTTAATGTCAATTGTGTAGTCTTGAGCAAGTAAGGTGAGTGCAGCTGGTGGGTAAAGCACTCGCCCACCTCAGCCGAGGCCTGGGTTCGATCCCCCGCAGTGGTGCCTCCAAATGCCGTTGTTGGCGCGTGGGCGGCTGGTCAGGGTGCTTGCTCAGCAGGGAGGGTATCTGGAGGATGTTATGAAAGTCCTAGCTGTCACATGTAAAGAAGTGGCTGACGACATTGACAGTAACCACAGTGCACTTCGGCCAAACTGGGGAGAAAATGGGAAGAAACACCAAAAAGATATCGTCACTGTCGGGCAGAAACCTTGTATCTCCAAGTTTCACATTTGTACGTTTTTTTTCATAGAGTAAAGCCCTGCTTTATCATACAAGACTGTCGCACAAAACCAGTGAAAATAGCAGATCTACAAGCACACAACGCCTCGCAGTGCGAGGCGTTATGTGGCAGGTATAGGCTTCTGCTGAGCCGTCATCACCGTGATGTCAGCTATATTCATATGGAGTCCGTGAGGTCAGATGTAGAGGTATTGACCAGCTCCATATATGGAGATCTAAGTGATGATCCAGTCGTCTTCATGTACGGATATCCAGGGTTTGACGAGGTCAGTGTTGTGATCTTCATATATGGATATCCAGGTGATGATAGTCAGCAGTCTTGATTTGCAAATTAATTCTGTCTTGGCCATATGGAGCGTCCATATATGGGCATTGCCAAAATGGGCTTAATATTGATGACATCAGGGATCTCCATATATGATTGCCAGAACAGTCTGTCTTGGTCATTGAGTCAACAGTGTGACGTCACAACGGGTCAGCTGTAGACATTGAGGCGTTACTCGCGGACGGACAGGATCTGCCGGGTTTCATAACTGCGAACTACGGTTGCAATACTGTAGTACAGTATATTAGCTTAATACAGATGTGCTTAAACTAAGCATTGCTAAACTCTCATACTGTATATGTAGATAATTATGCTACGTTTGGTTAACATTAAGTGGGGTTTAAACAGACATTAACAGAGAGGGGGAAAAACATGAAGTGTAACTTGTATGTACTGTACAGTCTCACTGGCAATCACACAGAATACACACCTTGCCCCCAAGCCTCCTAGGATGTCTTTTACATGTCTACTATTTATGCGGTAGCATCTTCAGTTTGACATCCCTCCCTGATAGCTGGTTTATCTGATAACTGGCTTGAGTGAGAACAGTGAGGAGGAGGACATGGCAAGGCAACATTCTCACTATTGTCGCTGTCGAGCAGAAACCTTGGATCTCATTTCAACTTTTTATGTTTTCTTTTGTAAATTAATGCCTTAAGTTACGTTGTTTGACAGTGTTGTGCAAAAGTATCGAATAATCTACAAGCTCATATGAAAATAGTAACAAGACCTTTTTTATGAAATGATAGCTACACTAAATCCATTGGATCACAGGTTCATTTTTCTCATATTCTTCGGACATACAAGGTTTCCGTCCGACAGCAGCGATATGTGACTTCTATGATTTTGGAGAGTCCAGCTTTGTGAGCGTGTCACAGTTCTCTGGAGATTTGGGCTCATTATCTGGCTCGACATAACGGAGGACTAAGCACATTCTGTCTGGGTCTACATTACACAATTGGTGTCCAATTGACTATCCGTGGAGCGGGTCCAGGGAGTGTCCCAGACGAGAGTTTGCTGGGTTTTCTGCATTGCCATTTGTACATCTTTGTTTGAGCTATGCAAGATCAGAGAGTAGCTTTCCCGCATAACAGACCATTTAAACTAGTTTAAACAAACATGTCGTACATTATATGAAGTGTAAAACAACATGAAGGCCCAAGGAGATATGACAGACATGCACATCATTAGAGTGAGTGTGTGTGTGTGTGTGTGTGTGTGTGTGTGTGTGTGTGTGTGTGTGTGTGTGTGTGTGTGTGTGTGTGTGTGTGTGTGTGTGTGTGTGTGTGTGTGTGTGTGTGTGTGTGTGTGTGTGTGTGTGTGCGCACGCGTGCGTGTTTGCATGGTCCTTCTTTGGATAAATGGTGGTTTCCTCATTAGCGGGAAGATAAATATTTGTGTGTGCTGTGCAGATCTCACAGTGAGAGCGGCCTTGCTGCCTTTGAACAGTGAAAAATCATCTTGCTTATGAGCCAAACAGAGTAGGCTGGGCATCCAAACCATGGAATTGAAAGACAAAGTGAGAAGAACAGATGTTGTTGGAAACAGAGCGAGTTGGTGAGAGAGTGAGAGAGAAATAGAGACAGGGTGAGAGAATATTTACTGCTTCTAAACATACAGTACTTCTATCTAAGATTGTAATTAGGGATGTTCTTGAAATATGGATTATTACATTAACACCCAAACCACTCAAAACTACTGTACACTTGAAATCTCAAAACATCAGCACTTTGGAAAACTTTTCAAACTGTGTGCATCCTTTGCGTAATCACTTTCTGTTTCTCTCTCTCTAGAAATACTATAAAAGTACATGCACTAACACACTCAACGAAATTACCGTACATCTTCAGTGACTACTACCATGACTGAGAAAGAAGATCACAGTAACAGCACTACAGGCAACTGTTCTGATTTCTGCATGTGTGTGTTACAGGCTATGGCTTTGTGGACTTTGACAGCCCTGCAGCGGCCCAGAAAGCTGTGGCGTCCCTCAAAGCCAGCGGAGTCCAGGCGCAGATGGCCAAGGTACAATAAACCCCACCCAGACATGTACTCATCTTCTGGAGGATGTTATTGCTTGAATGTTTCACCCATTAAGACAGGAGGCCGATTTTACAAATGCCTTCTGAATCAGTAGTTCTTACACTTGCAAGATTTTTCAAAAATGCTGTGATATACAGTATAGCTTGTATATCTGCTATTTTTGAATGGCCAACGCAAAAATCGAAAATTAATTTGGTAGTGATGAGGATGCTGATGATGAGAAATAGGCATTAACAAAATAATACAATAATAATCTGGATCTCGGGATCCATGTGAGAACGGTGTGGTTCTGGTTCCGCTGTGGATTTCAGACCTCATGTGTCCAACCTGTGATGTCTTTTATGACGTTTGACTCCTACTTCTGAAACATACACATTTTGGTGCTGATTCGGTGCAGCAGTTTGCAAGATTACTTCTGGACACACACACGCACGCACGCATGCACGCACGCACGCACGCACGCACGCACACACACACACACACAAAATTAAAGCTATAGTGATGACTACTAGGTTTTGGTTGTGGTAATGTACTAATGGTGGTCCCACAGATTAATGTCTGTTGCATACTGGTGCATTGATCCACGTGAGAGTGATGGCTGCGGTTTTGATAGCACTCCTGATTAAGTCCATGATAGGAGTATTGATTGAGTTCATGATAAACTTATTGATTAATGACCATGTCCACGATAGAGTTATTGATTAACTATGGCCATGATGAGATTATGGATTAAATCCTGGAGAATAAAGCAGATGATTTAGATGGTTTATTTGTTATAACTTTCTATCTTTGTCTCTTCTTTCTTTCTTTCTTTCTTTGTCTTTTTCTCTCTTTTTTCACATGGATTGTTTGTCCTCGGTGCAAGGCTATGGTGCGTGTATGCGTGCGTGCGTGCGTGCGTGTGTGCCTGTGTGTGTGTGTGTGTGTGTGTGTGTGTGTGTGTGTGTGTGTGTGTGTGTGTGTGTGTGTGTGTGTGTGTGTGTGTGTGTGTGTGTGTTCAATCTCATTTAAATACATTTAAATGCAGCCCATCTCCATAGCAGCTCTGGGATTTTCAGAGAGCAAACACCCACAGCTCGCTGAGCTTGTTACTCAACCAGAGTAACAGAGGTCACTCTGCTGGCTCTGTGTGTGTGTGTGTGTGTGTGCGACGTGTCTGTGTGTGTGTGTGTGTGTGTGTGTGTGTGTGTGTGTGTGTGTGTGTGTGTGTGTGTGTGTGTGTGTGTGTGTGTGTGTGCGCACGACGTGTGTGTGTGTGTGTGTGTGTGTGTGTGTGTGTGTGTGTGTGTGTGTGTGTGTGTGTGTGTGTGTGTGCATGCGCGTGTGTGTGTATGAGTCTTCATGTTTGTGTGCATGGGTATGTGTTTGTCATTGTTTTTCTACCACACGTAAACAACACTTCGGTCAGACTGCTCCCTATCAAGGGTGAATACAATAACTAGCTTATTGTGTGCACATTAATGTAGTTTAATCTTTTATATTGTAGGCTATATAAAGTGCGTGCATGCATGCGTGCGTGCGTTCATGCGTGTAAATTATGCATGGCAAAAAGTACAGCATTTTTTGGTCCAAACCATTAAAACGTAATATTTCCTTGAGCTTGATAGTGAGAGAGATACTATATACTATACTAAAGTTGCCTGAATAGCCTGGCTTGCTTTGTGAACTATTAAAGCAGTATTACTGCGTACGTCCTTTTAACAACGATAGAAAAGTGCAATTAAACCAGGGTTAGTCTTTGGGCTGGGGGAGTGTCACGTTGAATTAACCAGCGGTTGAAGTTTCGGAGCCACCTTTGCTTTGTTCTGCTATTAAACCGCTTTTCATTAGAGCTCTATCTTTTATTTAGCTTCTATAGCGGCTGGGAGGGACAGGGCTGTGGGGGTGTTGATGTGTTTTGCTGTTATTAGAGAGGAACCAACAAACTCCCGGCTCCTCAGAGATTGAGGTTTTACTGGAGGAGGTGGAAAGAAAGGTAAGGAGGAGTGTGTTGTGAATTAAATTAAACAGATTCTTTGCATAATTCTCCAACTGATTAAGCACAGCATCGCCACAGTCCCCGATATAACGTTTTCAGGGGCAAAGCACAGTGAGGAAGTCGTTTCCAAAAAAAAAAAATCACACCCGTGTGAACTGAGCGGTGGTCGAGGAGACTTCGCAACAGCACTACTGGGTGGGTGCAGCGGGGGTTGCAGTACTTATGGGTCAAATACATGCATTGCAAGATTGCTCAATAGTGGCACTTGAAGGTAGGTCACCCAGGTGTTGAAAGTAAATGGTGCAGGTATACTGTAGCAGTGGGGCCAAAAGCAAGGTGAGTGTGATACAGAGACAGTAAAGTTATGGCAAACAATTGTTCTTTCATTAATATTTCAACTTAAAAGAGACGTCAGCGCACAAAAGAAATGCAATGACATTTATTACAAAAAGTTTACAAGTGAATAGAAATAAACATGAAGGAATACATATGATTAATGCTTTGGTGCGGGCCCCATTGGAGGATGGGATCAGAAGCTTTGGATCAGACCCTGCCAGATGGAAGGCAGAGAGCTTTGGAGCCCACCCTCAGTAGATAGGGCCTGTCCTGGTGGTGCCTGCTTCTGGGCGATGTCGGGAGGTGGCTGGTGACCTGAACAGATTGCACAGGTGAGATAAGGAAGGAGGAGGAATTATTTTAAAAGGAACGTTGTCATGAATTAGGCTGATGTGATTGGAACAGAGCCAATGAGTTGATGGGGGAGGATGTTAGAAATGACAGCTGTTGCAGTCTGTGAGTTGAACTTACTTTTTATGTGGGTGCTGTTCTATTATGAGGCTGGGTGGAGATGGGGTGCAGTGGGAGTGGTTTAAACTGAAATGAGACTGTATGATATATTGCAGTGTGTAGTATTTGACATTATATTAGAGATCCTTAAAGTAAAATTCAATTATTTTTGCGACCGAAGGTCACAGTTTAGTATGAGGAAGGGCACATCATGTCTCCGTCCGTCCGTTCGTGTACGCTTTTTTACAGTCTATGGGTTTGCCTCTCTGACATCACTGTGATGTGAGGGGAACCAAACTAACAGAATCCCTTTTATGGCCATATATGGAGATCCCTGATTTCATCAATGTTAAGATCCATATGAGAATTAGAAGTTAGAATACAATAGAACAACAATACACAAATACAAAAATATATTTAAAAAGAAAAGCAAAAATGTACCAAGTCCAAATGTTCAGTTTCTGACATACGGACATGTGTGCCAATGGTAAAAGAAATAAAGGTATGTGTTATGAAGTTATGTATACATGTCGTAAGCCATACCTAGAGGGCCTCGGAGCTTGCCCCCTGTAGGGTCTGTCCTGGTGGTGCCTGCTGCTGGGCGATGTCGGGAGGTGGTGGGTGACCTGAACAGATAGCACAGGTGAGATCAGGAAGGAGGATGAGTTAGGCTGATCTGATTGGAATAGAGGCAAGTTGATAGGGGAGGGATGTTAGAAATTACAGGTGGTTCAGTCTCTCATTTGAACTTACGTATAAACTTCCATTTTTGTGTGGGTGCCGTTGTAGTCTGAGGCTGGGTGGAGATGGGGTTCAGTGGGAGTGGTTTCATCTGAAATGAGACGGTATGATATTTTACAGTCTGCAGTTTTTGACATTATATTAGCACTTCAGTGGTGGAAGAGCCTGAAAGTAAAATAAATACTGGTGTGTAATGAAATAATGTAGCCTTTAGGTATGTTGTAAGCCATACCTAGAGGGCTTCGGAGCCTGCACCCAGTAGATAGGGCCTGTTCTGGTGGTGCCTGCTGCTGGGTGGTGTCGGGAGGTGGTGAGATATGGAAGGAGGAGGCATCATTTTAAAAGGAACGTTGTCATGAGTTAAGCTGATCTGATTGGAATAGAGGCAAGGATTTAATGGGGGAGGGATGTTGGAAATTACAGCTGGTTCAGTCTGTCGGTTGAACTTACTTATACACTTCCATTATTGTGTCGGTGACATTGTAGTATGAGGCTGGGTGAGGATGGGGTCCTTTTATCTGAAATGAGTCGGTATAATATATTAGTCTGCAGTATGCAGTATTTGACATTATTAGCCCTTGTCAACAACAGTGGTGCAAGATCCTTTAAAGTAAAAGAAATACTAGTACTGTATGTGTTATGAAGTAATGTATACATGTTTTAAGCCATACCTATAGTATTTCTGTAGTTTTCTTTACTGTTATCAGCAAAGCGTCATGGTCTCTGGCTGTGTAGTATGAACTGTACAGAGAGGCATGTGCAGTGAGGTGGTCATTATTCCGGAAGTAAGCGTGGTCTAGGTGTCCTCCTTCAAAATGGGTTGCTTCTTTTATGAGTTGAGTGAATCCTAGTTGCTGAAGAGTTTGGGAAACGTGATTGTTGGAGTTTTGAGCAAAGCATATGTTGAAGTCGCCGCAGATCACAGTTGTTTTGAGGGGGTTGATTAAGCGTACCAAATTCTGTATCAAGGCTTTATTTGCCTTGCTTTTGTAGACACTGATTATGTCAACGTCTGCTGAGACCATCATGGTGATTTGCATAGTGTCATCGTTGAAATCTGTTTGATGTTGGAGTTTTTCTGGTCTGTAATAAGTGGCTAATCCCTTGCCAG
The DNA here is from genome assembly GCF_963921795.1 of Nannobrachium achirus. Taxonomy (NCBI): domain Eukaryota; kingdom Metazoa; phylum Chordata; class Actinopteri; order Myctophiformes; family Myctophidae; genus Nannobrachium; species Nannobrachium achirus. Next base: position 48,566,433 of record NC_137811.1, on the reverse strand, counting down.
GTCCGGTACTGTTTAGATGGAGTGAAAAGCCATCAATCTGCAAAGATGGGTCCTGGTTGTTGTTGTGTGTGAGCCATGTTTCACTGATGCATAACATGTCAGCATAAGCCAGAACAGGGTCTACCTTAATTTCAGGTAGTTTGGCCACTAGGGAACGGCAGTTGAGAGCTGCAACTTTGACTGTCCACTCATTTGTGTTTTCCCATTCTGTAGGGTTCATGTTGATGGACACACTCTCCATCCTCCTCAGTTCCTGTAGGGCTTTTATATCTGCATACAGCTTTTCCTCCGGTAGAGAGTTGATTATGTACAGTTGTTCTAATGAAGGAACTCTGCTGAGCATGACATATCCCATGGCTGCCTGGAAGATTGTTTCTAAGTACATTGCTGCGTTTTGGGGTTTTGGAATTTCTTGTCCTTGGAATTTATGGCATGTTGCGGCATAGCAAAGTACCAGTGGGAATTGATAGACGGTTGCATTGTTGGATGCATGAGTTTGTTTGTTTGACAGGCTGTAAGTGAATTGAACTTTTTCTACTGGTGTACAGCCTGGGTACAGCAACTGAAGTGCTGGTTGGGTTGTACGCTTGTTTGCCCCTTGATACTCCTCCTGGAATTTGACCATCAGTTTGATGACCTTTTGTTGTTGGTCTTTGATGATTGCAACAAGGGTTCCTCTTGAGCCATTGGTCAAACCATCAAGAGTGTCCAGATTGTGAATTAGCATCACTCGAGCACCTATCTTGAGCTTCAAAGTTTGGAGAAATGCTGAATTTCCAACTGTTCCTTTTTCATTATTGACTTTTGGTTTAAAATTTGCAATTGTAGGATGATGATTAATGGCTTCTATTTCCAGCAGTTCTGTTTTAAGTTCTTTTAGTCTCAGATTGTTATGCGTGTTGACTGTTGAATTAGTGCAGCTAATGCATGTTGCACCAACTGTGTCAAGATGGCCTTCAGGTCTGATTCTGGTAGCTAGAATTGCTAGATCTTCTTTGGTCTGGTGACCTACTCTGAGTCTGTTGAGAATATCAGCATATGTATGGTCATCTCCTTGCCTGTGATTCTCCTCTAGTGTGATGATGTCAAACAGTTCCCAATGAGGTTGGATGTGAAAGGGTAGTTTGTAGTCATCACACCGGGGCTCATCAAAAATGTACCTTGCTTGGCATGGTTTGAGCTGCATTAGATCCCCGAAGAAGAATATCGCAAGACCTCCAAATATCTTGTCGGGTTGAAGCATGACTTCACGAAGTCGAAGGTCAAGCATGTAGAGCATATCTGCTTTGACCATGGAAATTTCATCCACAATGACTGCCCTAAGGTTTGCAAGCTGCATCCTTGTGTTGTCTCGTTTCTTGTCACTCAATGGAAAGTGCTGATTGCCAAAGTTGAATCCAAATGTTGTGTGGAGTGTTTGTCCTCTGACTCTAGAGGCTGCTGTTCCAGTAGGGGCAGTGACCAAGACATGTGGGCATTCAGGGCTGTCACCAGCCTTGTGTAGAATGAGATGAAGCCATTGTTTCAGGATGTTGATTACAGTAGATTTTCCGCAGCCTGCCCCGCCATTTACCATCAGCAGTGGAGCTGTTGGTAGTGGATTTTTGTCTTTGAGTGCCTTAACAAGACCTCGTGCATATCTTATGCCCTTTTCCACAACCTTCCTCTGATAATAGTCAAGGTTTCTTGTCTTCGACCACAGAATCTGTTGTGGTTCTATTTCAATGGGTCGAAATGTTTTTTCCAATTGGTTATTTTCCTGTAGTAGTGCATGATTGTCAGGATCAAGGTGAACAAATTCTGGATGAGGTAGAGGACCTTGCAGATTGCAGTCAAGAATTTCTTGCTCCCCTTCTGGATTTAACATGTCCTCCATGTCTTGATTTCGTGCAGACTCTTCAACCGCCAGCCTTGCTTCGTCCACACTTTCTAGGTGTTCCATGACATGTTGCTTAACCATCATGATGTCTTGCTGTAGGTTTGTGTATTTTTCCTTTCTTTCATTTTCATCAGAAATGCTGTCAATTCTTCCAAGCTGCTTGTCAATGTCGTCCTCTTGTCTGTATGGCATATACAGGAGCAGTTCTGAGAACCAGTATGACTGCGTATGCTTGCTTTTGTTGAACTTGTGCATTCGCATAATAGCAGGTTTGGTCCTCTTCCTCATGTATGGTGGTTCATCTGGATGTAGGAGTGTCAGTTTGAAAGTTGGTGGAAGGGGTTTGTGAGATATTCCTTCATGGGAAGTGATGAAGAAATTTAGTTTGTCTTTAGGATTGGCATGTGATGGAGGAATTCCTTGAGGATGCCGTTTTTCTCCTGGGTCTTTCCAAGCCGGATTGTACATTTTGGCAAACTGGGCCAAGCAAATGTGTTCCATTTCTTTTGGCCTTCTTTCATATTTGCTGACAATGTCATATCTCTCTACATATTTTCCGTCTCTTCCTGGAATATTAACCTTTTCAATATCAGTGTACTGTGGATTATTGTCAACTCTGATGAGAAACTTGCTTCTCTCTTCTCTGCGGTTTGTGGGAACGAAGACTGAAGTAACATTGGAGTCTCTGAAGTGAAAGTCTGGGAAGATCTTATAGACTGCTTCTGCTTCTCCCATCTGTCGGTGTGAGATGAAGGTATTCATGAGCGTTACCATCTTTTCCTTTAGAGTACTGGAGTGTGTGTGTTTTAAGGCTTCAATGAGAACCTTCATTGTTCCAGTATCATCCTTCGTGTAGTAGTCAGAGATGTAGGTTATGACTGCATGGTAGTCCAGTGTAATTTGCAGATCTGTGTTACCATTCCAGACTTCAGCCCACTCAGGATTGTATGAATTGACAAATATTTCATCTATATCCCTGGCCATGATGAGACAGTAGCCGCCCTTACTGGTCTTCAGAGCTTCCAGGTAGAAATCAAAGTTTGTATCATTCAGTCCAGCAAGCTTGAGGACTTCCTTAATCCTCTTCTCTCTGTTTGCTTCATATTCGTGTTTATCATTTGGATTGATGGTGGGGAATTGCATAAGGATGTCAGATACTGTTTCATCATTAAGCAATACATCCTTCACGGACTCTAGTAACTCTGCACGTTTCTTTCTGTTTGGTGCATCTGCTTTGAATGCATCACCAACCAGTTTGCAGGGTGAAGCTATTAGAGTGGTCCATACGGGGAACTTGGGGAAGAAGAATCTGCAAGTCGTGTTATATTTTCGGCAAGCTTTTGTGTGTCTGTGACAGTTGACTGCTTTAACTATTTGAGACACGTTTTCTCCAACAACAGCAGGACTGAGAGTGACAGAAGTAAACGTGTTGGCAAAGTTGATGACGGCTCTTTCCTCATAGTCTTGTAAGTCATCTCGGGTTTGGAATTTTTTGAAAGCTGACTTGAGGCCAAAAAATTTGAAAGTGTTGAGAAGGGTATCTGAGGTCAAATTGGATATGTTGAGTTTCTTGAGAAAGTGAAGCACAGTTTGTTTTTGATCTTCACCTACTGTGTCCTTCTTAACAATGACCGTGTGAAGAACTTCTTTGATTGTTGTCTGCACGTCCACGGCTTCGTTCTTGGTAAGCAAATTGGCAATGTCATGAATGTTGTTTCCATCATGAATTTTCATTTCCATTTTGTCCATATCCACCCAGAGAACTCCATGATTGTGACCGGCTCCTCTGCCTTGGAACTCCAGCTTGGTGGAGTAGTACTCCACGGACATTGGATTGTGAGGATTCAGCATGATGTCTCGAATGAAGGTCTGCACTCTGTGTTTGTAATTTCTTGTGGCAGTCACAACATTTTTTCTGAGAATCTCATGGACTGACTGAGCTTCATGTGTTTGCAGATAGTCATGTAAAGGAAGAGAAGATTTGCCGTCGTTGAAATGGACTATTGTTATTTCCTCTTCTCCAATGCTATCATTAACTTTGCTCATGTTTTGCAATACATATTCAATCTTCAAACCCTTTTCTCTTAGAATTGCAGTGATGTTTTCTTCCCAGCGCATGTCTGCACAGCTGACAGTGAAGAAGAACTGGAATGGACCAAGGTTTTCCAATCTTGCCATCATTTCATTTTTGCCTTTCTTGTGGTAGCTAGGAGTGTTGGAGGTACTGTCAAATACAGAGAAAGCATTCTCAAGGTTGTACATAGTTTCTCCTGATGTTGATTTGGACTTTTTTCCTCTCATGAAGGAAACATTTATGTTCCTCTGAAGCTGTTTCTTTTCAATGTAGGAGAGTGCTGCAAAAAGATAACTGGGATCATCTCTGAATCTTGAATCCACATTTCTCAGTCTTTGAATGAAGTAGTACTGATCAGTGAGATTGGCTTGTCTTGGATAGTGTAAGTTGAACTTGCCGTCAGGATGCTTCATTGGAAAAGCCATGGCATCCCAATCTTTACTGTGAAGGATATTTTCTGGAGTTTTTCCTTCGCCGGGTGCAAATGTAATTACATGGGAATCTGTCTGCTTGTTTTCATCATGGAATGCTTCTGGGAATCTTGCCGTTGTGCATACTGACTGGTCATAATCAATTTGGAACTTTCTGATTGGGTCGTTCTCCCTGTATTCTGCCTCTTCCTTTTCTTCATCATTTTGAACTTCATTCTTGTCTGCTGTGTCAGTGTTGTCCTGATTGATATCCTCAAAGTGTTGTTCAGTGATGGATATTTCATCAATAGCATCATCAATAATGTTTTCAATAACGTTCTCAATTATTTCATCAGCAATTGCATCTTCATTTATGTAGAGCAGCTGTGAACCGGTTGGATCTTCCAGTTCACACCTGTGTTGGAAGGTTGAGGGATCTGTATAGAATTGATAGTGAGGATTTTCACAGTCTTTCAAGAATTGCATTGCTTGGAACAGCTGTTGAGGAGCTATAGTTGTGTGGTGAACATAATTCTTGAGTGTTTTCATGCGCTTCAGCTTGACATCAATGGTAGTGATCCCAGCCTCAGATGGAGTCCTGGGAAGGGTTTGCAGAGTGTTCATCACATCATCATCTCCTATGGGGATGTTAATAAGTTTGTCTTTCATAGCTGGCATCAATGAAGTGGGAAGTCTGAATATCTTCTGAAACAAGATCTTCTTGGCAATTAGATTGTTTGCCAGTTCTTCCAGTTGGAGATGTTTCGGTACAGCTGTAACTTTCAGACCATTAGCAGCTGACATGGGTGGCATGTTTCCTTTAGTAAGATAGTTCTTACAGGTGTGACAGAGATACCAGTTTGTGTTGGAATTAATGTGGACACTGAATGTTGGATTGTCCAATTTGTCTTCAAATATATTTTCAAATAACCTGTCAATTTTGTCATTGCATGCTATTTCAATGTTACTGCAGATATTGTCATCAATGATGGTAACTCCATTTTCAAACATCATTTGTTCACAGCAGGAGCATGGAAAGATTGGGCCATATTTCACAGCCCTTCTAAACTTTTGTAGCCTCTCTTGTCGTGTACGTCCTTTCTGCATTCTGGCTTGTTTCATTTGTGTTGCATTGTTTTTGTTATAGAGTTCTTTCTCTTCTGGTGTTTGCTGAGATCTGACCATGCCAATTTTGTCTGCCATCTTTTTCTTATGAAGTTGTTTCTGTTCACGTGTTCTTTTGGCCCTCCTGAGTCTGTTGTTTTCTGCCATCTTTTTGTCATCAAGTTGTTTCTGTTCACGTGTTCTTGCAGACCTCATTCCCATGTTTTCTGCCTTCTTTTTGTCATCGAGTTGTTTCTGTTCACGTGTTCTTGCAGACCTCCTCATTCCCATGTTTTCTGCCTTCTTTTTGTCATCGAGTTGTTTCTGTTCACGTGTTCTTGCAGACCTCCTCATTCCCATGTTTTCTGCCATCTTTTTGTCATCGAGTTGTTTCTGTTCACGTGTTCTTGCAGACCTCCTCATTCCCATGTTTTCTGCCTTCTTTTTGTCATCAAGTTGTTTCTGTTCAGGTGTTCTTGCAGACCTCCTCATTTCCATGTTTTCTGCCTTCTTTTTGTCATCAAGTTGTTTCTGTTCAGGTGTTCTTGCAGACCTCCTCATTTCCATGTTTTCTGCCATCTTTTTGTCATCGAGTTGTTTCTGTTCAGGTGTTCTTGCAGACCTCCTCATTTCCATGTTTTCTGCCTTCTTTTTGTCATCAAGTTGTTTCTGTTCACGTGTTCTTGCAGACCTCCTCATTTCCATGTTTTCTGCCATCTTTTTGTCATCAAGTTGTTTCTGTTCAGGTGTTCTTGCAGACCTCCTCATTTCCATGTTTTCTGCCTTCTTTTTGTCATCAAGTTGTTTCTGTTCAGGCGTTCTTGCAGACCTCCTCATTTCCATGTTTTCTGCCTTCTTTTTGTCATCAAGTTGTTTCTGTTCAGGTGTTCTTGCAGACCTCCTCATTTTCTGGTTTTCAGCCTCCCTTTTGTCATCAAGTTGTTTCTGTTCACGTGTTCTTGCAGACCTCCTCATTTCCATGTTTTCTGCCTTCTTTTTGTCATCAAGTTGTTTCTGTTCAGGCGTTCTTGCAGACCTCCTCATTTTCTGGTTTTCAGCCTCCCTTTTGTCATCAAGTTTTTTATGTTCATGTGTTCTTTCAGCCTTCCTAAGTCTATTGTTTTCTGCCATCTTTTTGTTGAGAAGTTCTTTCTGCTCTGGTGTCTGTCTAGCTCTTCTTAGTGAAGTTTGCAATCTTTTAATTTGACGTTTTTGATCTTCATTTCGGTTTTTAGTTGCAATCTGTAAAAGATCATGAAGAATAGTGGTTTTGTCTTCAACATCAGTTTTATGTTGTTTCATTCTGTGTGAATGGAAAGGGTCATCTTCTGAAAGTGAGTCTTGTTCATGAAGTCGTTTCTGGTGGGGCGTTTGTTTAGAGGTTATGTCACTGAGGTGTTTGTCTTTGGAAGTTTGTGTTGTCGTTGACATTTTCAGATTTGTTTGCTGTCTTTCTTCTTCATTTATGTCTGTACTGTGTGAAATATTTTCCAGAAGAGTGTTTTTGTCTTGGATTAAAGTCTTTTGTTTTTTTGTTTTCTCCATATGAACATCATCTTCACGTGATTTCCTTTTGATGGAATGCGATTTGTTGTGGTAGATGTGTTGATGATTCAGAAGAGCATGTTTTGCGTTTAGTCTTTCTTCACAATGATCATAACCGAATGTGAGTGTTGTGCTTGCTGGTGAGATCAGCATTGGGATGTCATGCTTCTTGTATTTGTAGGTGCCTCCAATATATTCTCTCATTAGGGTAACGGTTTTCTCTATATCCTGACTCGTTTTAGGAACAAGGTTTTCATAATGGTACTCGTTGTAAGCGAGAATTACAGGAACATGTGTGTCCAATACCCCACCAAATGTTTCAGGTCGAATCACATGAATAGGACTTGCAGCTTCAGGACTTGTGTTGAAGATGAGCAAATTCTTTCTACATCCTCGAGCAATTGCATTGGGCACCATATCACCAAATAGGTCCACATTCCAGCAACCAGAAAGCTTAAGTTTGTTCCACTCTTGTTGTCTGAAGTATGAGGCCAGCTCATCAGGTATAATGCCTGGATGGTTATGTTCTATTTCATCTTGAAATTCAGTTATCCATATTTGTCTGTAGTCATCTGTATGTAGGTTGAGATTGTCAAAGCAGTCTCTGTCATTGATGTTGAATATAACAGCTTCATAGCAGCAGTTTCCTTTGGTGGACGTTCTCCTTCCAGGAAACACATCAATATGATGTTTTTGAGCGCTTCTGATTGCACGTGAAAGCAGGTCGTCGGGTAAGGTTGTCGAGCTGGCCATAAACAAAGGAAGTGTGTTCTTCTCCATGAAGACCCTATAATAGAAATGGAATGATTTGTTTCCTAACACATAGATGTCATGGCTGAAACCATGTAAAAGGTTTTTAAAGTCTGTATGCATTTATTCATTGTGGAGTAAGTATCTTAATGTTTGTTCAGTGGACTTGTAAACAGATTAGAATGTGATATTTACACATTGTAATATATCTATCTACTGTATGTGTCTCTATATCTATTAGATACAGATACTCGTTTTGCTACTTGGCTGTCACCTTTATACACAATAATAAAGAACAATAACGTTTCTTAAACTGGGGTCATTTCACGTGTAATGTAGGCTATACTATGCACAATGAATTTGGTGACATGTTGTTCATTTATCAGCTGATCTTGGATCCAAATAACAATTACCGTATATTTAAACTTTAGTTACTAGTTACTTTGCATATATAAATTATAATATTATAAAACATACATAATCCACTTTCCGCCTATTGTATACCTTGGCCATTTGAAAATAGCCGATCTACAAGCTAAAAAGTTAATGTCAAGCCCTGCTGTTGTGCAGTGGTGTAAAGTAACTAAGAACATTTACTTAAGTACTGTACTTAAAGGAGGACTTCACCACTTTTCAACCTATCTTCATATAATTGGTCCTCACTAATGTTCATGATAAAATAGAATAATATTTTTCAACTCTGTGTCTCCCATAGTCTTGTGACATCATTAATGGGGAATCCAAGCTAATAGAAAATGCAGGCTTTCTATTCCTGAAAAGTTGCAATGTTAAAGTGGAAGCCATTGTTCTCGCGATAATAAAAGAAATAACACATTGGCATTTTTTACACTGTGTTAATTGTAAACTCTGTCAAAGACAGGAGAGAGAGAGGGGGGGGGGGGCACACAGACAGCGAGCATTCCACTAATGCCCGATGCTTACAAGTTGTACCTCCAGTGGAGCTTTGGTATTTTCTTTTCAGGGCAGACGGTCATTTTTATTGACGTCACGTGCACGCGCCTCTAGAGGCTATTTAGAAAGGATGTCAGCAGACAGCAGATCTAATGGTGGGAAAACAAAAAAAAGCTTTCTAGTCTTAATTACATTTGCATTGTTACTAGCCTATAGATTTTATTGTCAACTTTAATTTAATTCATTTAGAAAATACAGCGCTGCAGTAGAGAAACAAAGTTTGTCAGCCTTGAACGACTAAATACCACAGTAGGCTAATGGGGCCATGTATGAGGACACATCGACACATGTGGAAACGTATAGGTGTTAAAGTAGGCTATCCATATGAATGGGGGGACTTGGGCTTGAGGATGCTCACACATTCACCACTAGAAACCTGTTATGCATAGTAGTAGCATAATAGTAGATTAGCGGGGTGGGGGGTTGTCGCGGCTCTCGCGGGGGGGGGGGGGGGTCTCGGTACCGTCCGTGCGTCCGTTCATGTGAGAATGTAATTGACCACACGGCGTCCGGTCTCGAAAGCGCAACTGTGTAGGCCTACCTCGTTGTAAAAATTACTTATCAACACAATAGAAAGTATATAAAACACAATAGCAATTGGTATTATAAGGGGAGGCCTATAATGGACCGAAGTTAAGTTGCCTAACTTTTTGTGCATATAGTTTAGATCGACGTCAAAGACGACGGGTGCTTCTTTCATTCAACTTTTAATCCAACACACACACACACACACACACACACACACACACACACACACACACACACACACACACACACACACACACACACACACACACAGATGAATGATATTTTAGCAATGTTGCCTCTCAAAGTCTCGATTTGACCTTCCCTGACAGAGTTTAAAATGAGCAGGGGGGGAGAGAGAGACAGCGCGGACAGACGCATTGTGCGCTTGTAGATCCACTTATTTGACATTTTAGAGAGCCTATTTGAAAACTTGTGAAATGGGACATTCTGCACAATGAGTAGCATAATACTATGGTAGGCTACTGATACTTTTGGCTAGTCAAATAATTTTACAATACCTATACCTACTGACTTCTACTTTGACTTCTACTTGTAACTCAAGTAGGCCTATTTATACAGACAACAGGAGTTACTTGACCTGGTTTTAGAAACTCTTAATGATGTTGATTAATTAACACTTGTTGTTGATTGTTGATTTAGGCTCTGCATATCATATGAACCTGAAAACTAACCTCTTTTTTGCAGAAAAAGCATCATTTGTTGTGGGAGCTGCAGGGAAAGCTTCTTTCTTGTCCTCCAGTTCTGATGTGGTTGTGAGAGTGATGTATTCACTCTTGACGATGGTTTGCCTGCGACGCTTGGTAGAGGTGGGACGTTCGCGAACGAATCGAGTCTTTTGAACGGCCCTTTGAAATGAACGATATGATTCGGTTCACAGTAGCCGTTCCTTTCTAATGAACAGTGGTGGGGAAAGTATTCAATTTATTTACTTAAGTAAAAATATCAATACTGCAATCAAGTAGAAGTTTGGAATGTTAATGTACTTGAGTAAAAGTAAAAAAGTATTGGTATCAAAATGTACTTAAAGCACCAATATTAGAACGTACTCATTATGCAGAATGTCCTGTTTCACAGGTTTTCCAATGAGTAAAATGTAGAATAATCATTTTTGAAATCGGCTTTGAAAATAGCCGATCTACAAGCTCACAATGCGTTGCAACGTGACACATTGTGAGCTTGTAGATCGGTTATTTTCAAATGGCAGGTATGTAACCTATGTATGTCAGAAATAAATTTATATAGGGTTGAAGTTATTTGTTATTATAATCAAAATCTACAAATTAACTAAACTCGAATGAGCCAGTCTTTTGAACGGCTCTTTGAAAGGAACGGATCCCAGAGATCCGGCTCACTTCAAAGAGCCATACATCCCATCTCTAATGCTTGGTCCCCAGTGGTGTTGACTTAAGATAAGACCTATGTGTCTTTACTGAGGAATGTCAAATGGAACAGTGTTGCCAGATCTGCTCATGTATGCAACCTTGGTCTTTTTTCCTGTAATGTTCTCTAGTTGCGGGTTGCTTTTGTTTGGGCTTGTTTCTGAAGTGTAGTTGCTTATTTGGCCTTGCTTTCAACATTCTTCTGGAAAATAGCGAATGTAATGGAGCTCAAGTGTTGAAACCTTTGGGCTCGGTTTCATAGACCTGGTAGCTTGTTTCACCCACAGAATCTGTCAACTGGACTCCCGGAGAGTCTGCCTCTCCTCCTCTCTCTTGTGTGTGTGTGTAGAGAGAGAGTATAGTCCCTGCCATAGGGAGAACATCCTTCAGGACAGAGCGAGTTAAGATCAAGATAACATACAGACCTATCAATACACCCACATCGTAAATACCTTAACTCAGTGGCTACTCAATGCAGGTTTGAATCCCATTATGTAGGCCTAAGCCAGGCCTGCTCACACTCTGTTTTCAAAATCCACATTTAAAAATGTCACTCTGACTACAGGCTAATTTAAAATTAGCCTCTAATTTAAAAATAGGCCTACTATACAGAGAAACACAGCCCCACACAGCCCCCCCTGTGTGTGTGTGTGTGTGTGTGTGTGTGTGTGTGTGTGTGTGTGTGTGTGTGTGTGTGTGTGTGTGTGTGTGTGTGTGTGTGTGTGTGTGTGTGTGTGTGTGTGTGTGTGTGTGTGTGTGTGTGTGTGTGTTTGTGTATCTTGACCCTAAAACATTCAGTTTGTTAATAATAATAATAATAATAAATTATTTGTAAGTGCTACAGTACAGAGAAACACAGCCCCACACAGCCCCCCCCCCTGTGTGTGTGTGTGTGTGTGTGTGTGTGTGTGTGTGTGTGTGTGTGTGTGTGTGTTATTTGTAAGTGCTACAGTACAGCAGTACAGAGAAACACAGCCCCACACAGCCCCCCCCCCCCTGTGTGTGTGTGTGTGTGTGTGTGTGTGTGTGTGTGTGTGTGTGTGTGTGTGTGTGTGTGTGTGTGTGTGTGTGTGTGTGTGTGTGTGTGTGTGTGTGTGTAGTACAGAGAAACACAGCCCCACACAGCCCCCCCCTGTGTGTGTGTGTGTGTGTGTGTGTGTGTTTGTGTGTGTGTGTGTGTGTGTGTGTGTGTGTGTGTGTGTGTGTGTGTGTGTGTGCCCCCCTCCCCCCCTTCCCCCCTGTGTGTGTGTGTGTGCGTGTGTGTGTGTGCCTGGCCTGGCCTGGCCTGAAAACAGCGCCCCTCCCTTAACATGTGAGGTCATAAAAGGTACTACACTACAGGCTCAGGCTTGAGGCTACATACAGACCCACAGACCCACCCACATACCCACATACCCACCCACATACCCACCCACATACCTACACACACGGCCACGCTATGGAGACGGTGTGACCACCGCTCAAAAACACAACTTTGCCATCTTCAGCCCCATAATTTCACATTTTCTGATGAGTGGCTTAAACACTTTATACCTATATCCCTTCTACACATTGATGAAAAAGCTCACAACGTGTCACGATGCTTGTTTGTTTCTTTCATTAGTTTTATTTTGTTTCCTTTATTTGTTTTATTAGTTTTATTTTGATTATGTATATTTATTTTTAAATTGTAAACTTTTTTTTTTTTTCATTTTCACTTATTTTCTTTTTTATTATTATTTTGTTTTCTCACTTTCCTCCAAAACAGGCACACCAGTGTGAAAGTGGTTAAATGGGGCCAGTCAAAAATGCTGGCGTTGTTCATATTATTCAGCAACACTGAAGGCTTAGGTGAAAACATGTGTCAGAGTTCTTTTCACACTGACTGGTACTCACAGCCTTGTCAAAATTATGCAGGACTAGGGACCTTTGTTTCTAATTAATACTGTAGTTCTAACTTGTGAGATATTTTGAGTGAGAATGAGAGTTGAGATCAATTGGCAGTAGAGGGGAAGAGTCAGTGAGAGAGTGAGGTGATGATAACTAGTGTGGAAAAAGTGCTGAGAGATCAGAATTATGGACTGATGCATTCAGAAGCCAGGATTCAAGGAAGGTTCTGTTCAGATTCAGTTTTTTTTTCTTTTTTTCTTTTTCTATTTTTTTTTTTTACAATTTACAGTATGCTCCCCTCCTCTGTCCCCACCATTTCCTTGGGAAGAAAAACTCATCCGGGACATTAACCAGTTCCCTGTGCAGTGTGTAATTTGAGCCTATCTTTTTTCATTTACGCAGGGTGTCTTTAACAGCAACTTGGCAGCAACGTAGCTAGCAACACTTTTTACATTTTTACATTTCATTTTTTACAGTAACTTAATGTCGCCACTATTGTGAACACAGCATCAGAGATTTAATCTAGATATTGTGAAGTATCGGACCAGTCTTACAGAGCACCAATAGGTAATGGGCTGATCACATGATCGCACACTAAAACACTGCACTAAATATAATTGTATTCAATCCACTGAGTTGAAATGATTCAGGTAAGTGTATGGTGAAGTGGAGCTCAGACAATCGAATAACTTGAACCACTAAAAATCTCTGTGGAACAAGTGCTTAATTAAAGTTAATAAAGGTTAGGAGTATTCATTTTGTAGGTTTCTGGAATATAGCTTTTCTCAATATGCAGTACATCGTACCAAACTGCTATGGTAATTCACCATCAACTTGAGTTATGATCAACCGGTGAACATTTCTAATTGCACTCTCTCCTCCTAAAAGATAATCATTAATAACTGTGTATGACTAGTGCATGTGTGTGAGTGGGTGGATTCTTGTTGGTTACGCATTCCAGTTGTTGACACGCATGCACACATACGCATGCACACACAAACACGCACACACGCACACACACACAGGCAACCTTGTAATGAAGACACATACACAATTGCCTGGAGGTGTGTGTGTGTGCGTGCACACGTGTTCGTTACAAGGTCGTCCGAGTAGCTCGTCTTCTGCTAACTGCTACAGCGTGACTCATACACCATCAACAAGCTGCATGACAAAGGACCACACACACCGGCTCTCTCTCTCTCTCTCTCACACACACACACACACACACACACACACACACACACACACACACACACACACACATCTCTAGCCAAGGATGATACAGATTACATTAACGTGCATATAATAAGCTAATTATTTCCTTCCTATTTCCTTTTTGGTGTAATTCTGCTTGTTGAGATGAGTAGCTGAATACTCTCATTATCTCTTCTTACACGCCTAAAGCCATAGCAGTCGTCTCCTTCCTGTCATAAAGTGCCATCATCATGTTGTTCCCATGGAATCTTTACCCTTTACTGATGTTGAAAACAAGGAGAGTATCTGCCAACTGCAAACCAATTCAACAAATCATGTGTATGAATGTCCAAACAGTTCATTAATAACATGCTAATGTCTATATCTTTATCTTTTAATGCCAATCTACAAGCTCAACGTGTCACATTGGGTCGTGCTTTGAGCTTGTAGAATGGCTGTTCTAGCTATTTTTGGAAGATTTTGAAAGGTTTTGAATTTGATTGGCCAGGTTTAAAGTGGCTAAATGTGTCTGTGGATTTTATATTTTACCAATGAAAAATCTTAACAACTGCTTGTGACTAAATAATAATAACTTGTTTGGACTAAACTGGATATAAACTGCAGCAATTTTGCCTTCATGCATGGACCAATAACAGAAGAAGGCGAGCCTCTGCTGTGAAAATATTCGTTTATCTGCATGTGAAGTCATGCAATTGATATTAATTTGCTCATTGATGCTTCAAAACTGAGATTTTACAGATTGTGTGTAGACATTATGAAATTCTAAAAATGTCAGAAGATCTAAAAGGCGGAGCTCATGGGTCATGGGCAAATTTGTATCTCATCGTGAGCAGGCACATAATTATGTGTAACTAGCCCTTACCCGTTCAAAGATATGAGCTCCGAAATGATGTGCAGTGTGTGGGTTATGGGATGTGCACTGTGCACACAGTATATGAGGGATGGAAAGTAACTTTAACTGGTGCTTGCATGCTAATATGTAGGAGCATCAATGTAAGAAATACCCGTTCCATTTAACGGCTACAGAGATACTGTGTACCGATCTGCATGATTTTTGGACAACATCTGTAACAGGGCCAGAACACCCCCCCGCCTGCACACACACACACACACACTCCACCCCCCCCCCCCCCCCCCCGTGTGTGTGTGTGTGTGTGTGTGTGTGTGTGTGTGGGTTTGTGTGTGATTGTGCGTGGCCTGAACAACAGCGCCCCTCCCTTAACATGTGTGGTCACAAAAGGTACTGTTGGCTAAATAGATATAGATACACCATAAAAATGCTAATATACAGCATACGATTTGTGAAAGTGACAAACGGGCTTCACAGTTATGTCAGGTGTGTTCATATGCTAATGGTGATGCGATTTCAGATCAATTGCTCCAGCCACTGAGGAGAAACGCTGTGACAGACACTCACTCACTCACTCACTCACTCACTCACTCAGACAGACATTCGCAAAATTATAGTGCCCAGTGCCTACGCACTTCGTGCTTCCCCTTAATCATTCTTATATAAAAGTTTAACCACACACTTTAAATCTAACTTTGTGTGTGTGTGTGTGTGCGTGCGTACATGTGTGTGCATGTGAGTTACCTGTCCCCTGGGCTTCCTCAGTCTTCTTGGTAATTACTGTTGACCTGGATGATTACTGCTACAGATGTACTCCCCTCACACACGCTCACGTGCGCGCACACACACAAAAACACACACACGCACGCATGCACACACACACACACGCACGCACGCATGCACACACGCTCTCTTTCTTTTATTCTCTCTTTCTTTCCATCTCTGGTCCTCATTACAACTCTCCTGCTGGTAGTTAGAAGACAGTTGGAACTTCCTCTTTATCTGTCATCTTTCTGTGGTGTTGTTGTACTTCTCAACCTTTGTGAGTTCCGGACCACTAGTGTATTTCAAACAATCCTAGGACCCCACTTTCCCATAATGTATGTGTGTGTGTGTGTGTGTGTGTGTGTGTGTGTGTGTGTGTGTGTGTGTGTGTGTGTGTGTGTGTGTGTGTGTGTGTGTGTGTGTGTGTGTGTGTGTGTGTGTGTGTGTGTGTGTGTGTGTGTGTGTGTGTGTGTGTGCAAATACTGCAATACATTTCAGTGAGGGTTTGTGTGTATATTTGCACATCTGTGTGTCACGCTGGCCATCTTTTCTGGTACAATCTCACTTAAGAATAAATTGTACAAATGTGCCACGTACGCACTCAGGATTTTACAGTGTTTGTCCCGTAACTCTGGGTCTTATTTGCATAATGAGAAAACAAAGCAAAACCAGCACAATGGGAATCTCCCAGAGGACAAACAAAACAAAACCTTTGTGTGTGTGTGAGAGAGAGTGTGTTTGTGTGGATAGGGTAACCTCTGCTTGCTGCATCATCTCAAATAAATGACAATTATGAGAAATCTGCTTTAGTTTTCAGAGTTCCAGTGTTCACTGCATGGGGGAGGTTACATTCAAGTCATGGTACAACAATATGGGGTCTCTAATGAATACAGCTGTGTGTGTCCGTGTGTGCGTGCGTGCACGCAGTCGCACACGCATGCTTGTGTGCATGCGTGCGTGCACATGTGCGCAGTGAGCGAGTCCCGAAGGTCACCATGCTAATTAGAGAGACGGTTCTGTAGCCAGTGACACTTCACACCTCCCTCCTCATCCCACTGCTCATCCCTCCATCCAGACTGCCCTTCCACCATCTTTGTCCTTGGCTCACCTCATGTCTGTCTGTCTTTCTTTCTTTCTTTCTTTCCTCCTCCCTTCCTTTTCCCATCTCTGCCTGTTATTTACGTCCTGGCTGCCGTTCCTCCCTTTCTTTTATGATATCATCTGCAGGTGTGTGTGCGTGCGTGCGTGCGTGCGTGCGTGCGTGCGTGCGTGCGTGCGTGCGTGTGTGTGTGTGTGTGTGCGCGCGTGTGTGTGCGTGTGCGTGTGTCTAGCCTGGCATGGCCAGACTAATATCACTGAGTAGATATCCTACTAATAAAGGAGCAAACTCACGCTCTAACGCTCTAACGCTCACGCTCTAACGCTCTAACGCTCACGCTTATCTACGTTTATCTATTCACTCGCTTCAGCAACTGATCCCAAAGTTCACATGGTATTGGCCATTAGCATTATACCAACACTGACGGAGCCCGAATTTCATTTCTCCCAAATTAAAGCAGTTTTTTGGCGTTTTCTTAACCACTTCTGTTGAACTCTGCTGTCTGTTGCCAGGGTTACGGTCCGTTCCTCCAGGCCATGGGATCTGTAGCCCCACACACACACACCCCTTTCTCTCACAGTTAGGAATGTTTCTCTCTCTCTCTCTCTCTCTCTCTCTCTCTCTCTCACACACTTTCACCGGGTGCGTTTGACATATTTTGGAGCACATATCTTCGAACGGGTAAGGTCTAGTTAGTGTGGAATCTCTGTGTGGAACCTGCATTTGCAAGGGGGCAAATAAAGACCCGACCCATATTTGCACACTGGGCCCTGATTGGTGTCCCACAGATTCGGGGGCAGATTGGTCTGGTCTCCAGGCTAGTGTTTGTCTGCAGCAGTTTGCTGCACTATCTCCTCCAGTCATTAGTGGCAGGCTAGGGGGTTTGCTGAGGACACAAAAAGAGTGCAGGGGCGATGGCATCATCAAGGTGGGAAATTATAGAGATAGGTCTCTCTCTCTCTCTCTCTCTCTCACACACACACACACACACACACACACACACACACACACACACACACACACACACACACACACACACACACACACACAGCGAACTTCATCGTTTGACTGTTATTTACAAGACCTGATTAAAGTCTCTGGTCAGTCTCTCTCTCTCTCTCTCTCTCTCTCTCTCTCTCTCTCTCCCTCCCTCCCTCTCCCCTCATCTCTTTGCAGTCTCTCTTGGCATACTGAATCCTGTCCTTGTGTCTGTGTGGTTAGGTCCTGTCTTTGTTCTTTGCAGTGTGTGTGTGTGCCTGTATACATGCCTGTCTGTTTAAGCTTGCATGCGTGCGTGCGTGTGTGTAGCCTACACACGCATGCATGCATGCATGTGTGTGTAGCATTTATGTGAGGCTGATAAAAGCCAGATGTCTCTTGTCTGGTGTGTTTGTGTGCTTGCCTGTGTGTGTGATAGCTGAGGTTAGTGATGGGTAGAGGAAGACAACAGGGCAGACTGGGACATAAAGGAGATGAATGGAGATGCAAAGAAACACAGACAGAAAGACGTCAGCATGTCTCTCTCTCTCTCTCTCTCTGCTTGTCTCTCGTCCTTTGTCTTTTTCAGTATCAAGGCTCAGAATGAGTCAACATTCTTTTCAGTTGAAAATGGGGTCCGATTTTGGTCGTATGTCGACGTTGTTATACAAGTGTCAGCCTTCACCATAGTTATTGTGTTTTATTTGACAGACGAAAAGACATAATATTATTACTTGTAAGACGCCTCAGGGCGACAAGCGACCTCGCCCTAGGTCACGCCATGTCTTAGCCATCTGGCCAGTGATGTATATCGGACCAGCTACCCATGGAGACCCCTGGTACTCATGGAGATCCATGTTCTGTTAATGTCAATTCCACATGTTACATTTGAAACACATGTGATCAGATTAGTGCATTTTAAGATAGTGTAAACCGACCAAAACCAACCAATGACATTTTTTTTAAATCAGGGTGTTCATCGTGATCATATTCTGTTTCCGCATATTTGGATAAGCATTACTGTAATTACAAATCATCAAATTAAATTAAATGACATTAAAGCAAGTGCACCTAAAAAAAAAAACGAAAAAAAAAACCTTCTGCTCAACAAGCGTGAGAATTGAGACAACTTTGATAAATGAAACACATTTCTACTCTGGCATTTGCTGTATTATTTATATTTTTTTATGAAAGCTCTTTTACTGAATCGTCAGCTATAAATAACACACCTAAATTAGCAATGCAGGAACTTTCTCTCCTGCTTGCAAAGCTTCAGTTCTTGGCGTCTGCTGTGTTAATGCATGCTTTCATGTCCCTCTCTGACAGACTGGCTGTGATCAGTTGTTGTTTTGTTGCCCCACATGTTCATTACATTTTGTTCTTAACCCATTCAGGCCTAGAATTATTGAATGCTTTAATCAGTGAAAAATAGCAGATATACAAGCTCACAGCGCGGCACCGAGTGCCGCGCTGCGAGCTTGTAGATCTGCTATTTTTAAGAAGTCGTGAAAATATTTGTAAATCTTTGAATATATGTATTTTTTTAGCGAACATTTGTAACTCAAATTTTGCTTCTGGGGGTGGTCCCTGAAACTAAATATTTTGAGATGGGGGTCCGTGGCCAAATTCATATCATTTTGGGGGTCCTTCACATGAAAAGGTTTGAGAACCACTGACATGGTAGTCTCTCAAGAACAGACTAACTGAGCTCCAGTTAAGTGAAAAGGACCTTTTCTTTGACGATGGCGAGCCAGATTGCTGACACAGAAACATAGGTTTTTCAAAAAACCTTAGAAGGATTCAAAAGACACTTATAGAATCGGGTCAAAATTCTAATCTTCGCGATTTTTCAAAAATAGCAGATCTACAAGCTCAGTGCGGCACCGTGTGCGCACCGTGTGCAGTATATGTACTATTTTTCAATAGTTAAAGCATAAAATAATAATACACTATATTGTGTACCCGTTCTGAACAGTGCTGATTTTGACAGCACATTTTGATATAGTTTTAGTCATAGTCTTTTGAATAAAATTACTTTTCGTTTTAGTCATATTTTAGTCATCTGAAATGTTTTAGTTTTAGTCAACTAAATTTTATTTTAGTCGACTGAATCTACAGTTGATTTTGTCTACTAAAATGTATGTTGGCGGGCCTTGATGGTGTTGTAATGCCTGATTTTACACTTGGCTGAATGCTGAAAATAGATATCTACAAGCTCACAATGCGTTGCAGCGCGACAAGCTTCTCTACTAGTCCCTCTCTAACATTTTCGTCTAGTTTTTATTTGTTGATGAAATTGTCAACATATAGTCTTAGTCTAAAGTCATCATAGCTTAGTTTTTATCTCGTTTTGATGTTGTTTTCGTCAGTGAATAAAAGGTAGTCAAAAACATTTTTCTCCATAGTTTTAGTTGACGAAATCAACAATGTTTTTGTGTGTGTGTGTGTGTGTGTGTGTGTGTGTGTGTGTGTGTGTGTGTGTGTGTGTGTGTGTGTGTGTGTGTGTGTGTGTCTCGCGCGCGCGTTTGTGGGGGGCGGGTTTTGCGTGCCAAATGGTGTTCAACCAGCGATTGCGTCGCCCACGAAACAGCAGTGTCTCTAGTAGTTAGATTACAGCTTGGATCCTGTGTGGATCCAGCCCCCCCCCCCCACACACACACACAAACTCACACTGTCCCGTCCAAATAAAGGAAATGTTTATTAATAGCCGGAAAACATTTTTTTTTGTGTGACTGAGCAAATATGTGACTTTACACTCTCAGATTTAACTTATCATTCATATTTTACGCAGTGTGTGTGTGTGTGTGTGTGTGTGTGTGTGTGTGTGTGTGTGTGTGTGTGTGTGTGTGTGTGTGTGTGTGTGTGTGTGTGTGTGTGTGTGTGTGAGAGACTGTGTGTGTGTGTGTGTGTGTGTGTGTGTGTGTGTGTACGTGAGCTGCCTATGTATGTCTTTGTCTTTATATGTGGCTCGACCCCTCCTCCTCTTCTTCCTCCGACAAAAGGGAGGAGACGGAGGAAGAGGAGGAGGAGGAAGAAGGAGAGCAAGCGAACACCAATTGAATTAAATGAAATCTGGCCTGAATGTGAGCAGCCATCAGCTGCTCTCCAATCTTATTAGCCCTGCATTAGTAGGCCTGTGTGTGTGTGTTTGTGTGTGTGTGTGTGTGTGTGTGTGTGTGTGTGTGTGTGTGTGTGTGTGTGTGTGTGTGTGTGTGTGTGTGTGTGTGTGTGTGTGTGTGTGTGTGTGTGTGTGTGTGTGTGTGTGTGTGGAAGGGAGAGGTCTTTTAGCGTATTCACCCACAGCAGAAGAGACGGAGAGGAGAGGAGAAGTGAGTCCAACGGTTGAGTAGAAAAAATAAATTATGATAAAAAAGGGGGACTTTGGCTGATTAGTGTCTCTCTCTCTCTGTCATTAGGAATGAGAGAAGATGTCTTCGTTTATTGCTTGAACAAATTTGAAATGAGTGCTTGCACCCAAGGACAGTTTGTCCCCTTGATACACGAGCAGCCAAAAGACGACCCGTCAAAATGGCCGCCTCTAAAAACCTTTGACTTTTGCCTGGAGTGCCTTCATGCTTTATTTGTATTATTTATTTAGCAGATATAGAAGCTCACAATGCGTTGCAACACGACACTTGAGCTTGTAGATTGGCTATTTCTTGGCGAAGAGATTTGGTGTGGACTGAGGGAGCAAGTAGGGGCCATGCATAGACACCTGGAGGACCCCGGTCAATGAGGCTTATAGAGGAGTTAAATGGTTAACATTAGAAAGGCAATTCACTTCCACATAACTCAATATTTCAATTATAAAATGAATATAATGGTTGCTAAAAATGTTACGGAGTTGCGAAATACATTAAAGAAAAAAACATGTAATAGTATTCCATTGGTTCAGTGGGTTTCGCTTAGATGCTGGCATTCGTTCAGTTAAGAGTGGGTGTTGAGTTTTTTTTTTTTTTTTTTTTTCATTATATATCAGATTTTGAAACCTGTTGCCTGGTGTTTCATCCCCATGAGAGCAGAACAGGCAGAGCGATGAGGTTCTAACCTGAAGAGCTATATCGTCACTGTCGGGCAGAAACCTCGTATCTCCAAGTTTCAAATGTGTATGTTTTTTTTTCGTAAAGCAAAGCCCTACTCCATCATACAAGACCGTTGCACAAAACTTGTGAAAATAGCAGATCTACAAGCACAGGCGTTGTGTGCTTGTAGATCTGCTATTTTCACTATTTTAAATCATTTTTTAAAATGATTTGACAATGAAAATGAAATGAACGGTTTTGGACATGCGAGGTTTCCATACACCGTCGAGCAGGGTATACCGTAGCCGCAGAGTGGAGGCGGCCGTCGCTTTGATGGAGCCGCGTGGAGAACGGCTCCACGAGGATGGAGATAACTGGAAAACACTCTAAAACGCCTCTCTCCTCTCACATTCCGTCCCTCTGTGGAATTAGCCATTGAGTGGGCTGCCGGAGCGAGGGAGGAAGGAAGGATGGAGAGATTGATAGGGGCTGATAGTGGGATGCCAGCAGCCAGAGTAGCGAGGCAGGTTTAGCAGAGAGAGAGAGAACGGAGAGCGAGCTTTATTAACAAAAGAGAGGAGGGATTTATCTCGTGAGAGCGTTCAAATGGAATCGTTCATTTGCGGAGTTATATGTGGATTCATTAATTAACACTGAGGTGTTTAAAGATCCTGAGAGTTAATTTAACTATTTAAGCCAGGGGTCTTCAACGTTTTCAGGCTAAGGACCCCTCAGTTGAGAGAGAGATGAAGCAGGGACCCCAGCAACCTTTTCAGAGATTCCATAGTTTCAGCAACAATTCACCCTTTGTCAGCCTTCTGGTTGGTCCCTGACTGACCAACCAGCAGGCTCAATCTGCCTTGTCCCGCCCTGGTTCCGCCTTTTTGATGTTGAATTTGCTAAAACATAATCTTTGGAGAAATAAAAACATTTAAAAACATGCTGAGTCACTATATTGCCACTGAGCAGCTCCATTTGACTGAAACCAAGTTTTAAATTCAAATTGAACACACAGAATAACAATAGGAAGCAACTGAATTAGAATGGTAGTGGATGGAGTGTCCCACCGAATGTCCCACCAAGACACTGCAACCAATGGGTGTGAAGAGGGATGGGACAATGGGCGGGACTTGACAAAGGGTGAGTTTTCAGATACTGAACCACTTGAACCGTCACTTGAACCTTTCACCGCCGGAAATAGCCGATCTACAAGCTCACAACGCCTCGCGCCGTGAGGCGCTGTGAGCTTGTAGCTCTGCCATTTGAGCTTATAGATCTGCTTTTTCCTATAATGACATGGCAATTTGTATTTGTTTCCTTTTCACCTGCACACACAGTGCATACTGTACAATATACCAACACTGTGCAGGCAGCAAGCAGTCTGGAAAGGTGTTGTTGGTGAGTGACTGCCTTGGCATCTGGGCTGACAGAGGCGAACCTGATTGAAATGTCCGTGGTTTATGGGTCACTATTAAGTGTAGCGCCCAGAGTCTATTTTCTGATTGGCTGCCGCGTCCTCGGCATCTCTCATTGATATTGGTGACAAGGCGTGTTGTTGTGTGTCATTGCGCTGAAGACGAGGAGGGGGGGAGGCTGTGTGAGATTCACAATCCGACGGCGTAGCTTGGCTATCGATCAAACTTTGTGGACAGCAGCGGCCAAACTGCTCCTCCAGAGAGCCAGGGAGAGAGAGAGAAAGAGAGAGAGAGAGAGAGAGAGAGAGAGAGAGAGAGAGGGGGGGGGGAGAGAGAGTTCTTGAGGAACAGAGCACCACAAATCAACTGCTGTAACCTTTTAGTACGTCTGAATCTCACACCCACCACACATGCCCACTGAAAACCAATGAGGTTCTCTCTACTGCTGTGCCTGTTGGCTTGAATGCTCCACCTGTGCACCACACTTCCTCTCTCTCTCTCTCTCTCTCTCTCTCTCTCTCTCTCTCTCTCTCTTTCTCTCTCTCTCTCTCTCTCTCTCTCTCTCTCTCTCCTCTAATAAAACCGTTCAGGATTTCGGGTAGTTTAGACAGGAATACATGGTCGTTATTGATGTCACTTTTAACAGTTTTGACATCTGCTTATCATACACCACAACACCAGCGTATAACACTAGTTTCTGGATCCAATGCAACACAAAAAACAAGCATGAACCGAAGCCATGAAAGATGTGTGGTTTCAGTTAAAATCGGCGTGGTCGACATTATAACGCAATGAATAGCTTTTATCATGCTTTGCCATGTGTGTGTGTGTGTGTGTGTGTGTGTGTGTGTGTGTGTGTGTGTGTGTGTGTGTGTGTGTGTGTGTGTGTGTGTGTGTGTGTGTGTGTCTGTGTCTGTGTCTGTGTGTGTGTGTGTGTGTGTGTGTGTGTGTGTGTCTGTGTCTGTGTCTGTGTGTGTGTGTGTGTGTGTGTGTGTGTGTGCGCGTGCCAGCTGTGCTGTACGTGCATAAATCAACTGCATAAAACCTGTTACAGTAAAACGTGTTGATCCTTGAGTAACTGTGACATACTGATATCTATACACTGATAGTGATAATGTGTTGCTGGTGAGATTTTGCATCAGACCCACACATACAGAGCAGGCCACCACCATACAAAGCAGTGTAGGTTTCAGAATAGGTTACAGCAGTTGTTCCCAACCTGGGGGCTGTGAGGTTATTGCAATCAGGCCATGAAATAATTACATTTTTTTTTATAGATACTAATATTATACATACATACATTTTGGGGATGTTCTGCCTTCATTTGTTAGAACAGTAGAGATTGACAGGAAACAGGGAAAGAGTGGTGAAGTGACATGCAGTAAAGGTCTGCCGGCCTCAGGAATAAAAACCCAGGACAGACTGCATCAGAGTCTATATGGTACACGCTTTAACTACTCAGCCATTTGGTACCCCTCAACACTAACATTTCAATGATACTATAATGTTAACCCATTTAGAACGGGTACACATTATTGTGAAAGGTTTGAGGCTAAATTACCACTCCTGAATAGACAGCCTCCTTCATTTTTGAATGGCTCTCAGAGCATTATCTTTTGATTTAAAAAAAAAAAAAATCTTCAAAAATGGCCGTCGATGACGTCAGCGACGGCAGCAAAACTGGACAGCCTGTTTTGAGAACCCGTGGGATGCTTTTAACCTCCGCCTTCCCAAAACCAGAGAAAGACACAATGGTCAGAAATGGGACTTTGTGAGGATAGAAGGTGCTAGTGGGACCCCACAAAAAGGTTTTAAAATAGGAAAAGTGAAATTTCATGGTGTATCACCTTTAACAGCTGAATGGCTTCCGTGTTCATTTTGAGGTTTTCCAGTGGGGCCTCCTGATCCACAAAGGGTTGGGAGCCGCTGGGTTACAGGATGGGTTCTGGTGGGACCTTGTGCGTACGTCACATCTATTCTACTCACTCTGATGAGCCTCTTCAGCTCAGGACCCAATTTGAGAACATTCGTTGTCCTCCTGTTGTTAAAGCCTAATGGCTTCGTGACAAAGGATTATGTGATTATGCAGAGGTAAAATTAATAAATGTTTGCACAATGCGCATGCATGTGTGCGTGCACGTCTGTGTGTGTGTGTGTGTGAGCATTATTAGTTGTCCTTGGAAGGGGCTATGATGGTAATTACACTGTCATTTCCTCAGTAGTAATGCAACGTTAAGTGGATTCCGTCTTTCAGGTGTACAGTAGGTGTGTGTGTGTAGTGTGTGTGTACATGCACAATGTGTGTGTTTGTGTCTGTGATACAATGAAAAGGACACAGGGATTTGGATAGGGAGAGATTTGGTTTGTTTGTTTGGTGTGAGTGCAGTGCATGTGTGCTGTATGTAATGTATATAGTGTAAAGTGAATTGAAAAGCATGGCAATGTAGCTAAACGTGCGTGCACGAGCTTGCATGTGTGCTCACACGTGTGCGTGCGTATGTGTGTGTGTGCACATGTGTGTGTGTGTGTGTGTGTGTGTGTGTGTGTGTGTGTGTGTGTGTGTGTGTGTGTGTGTGTGTGTGTGTGTGTGTGTGTGTGTGTGTGTGTGTGTGTGTGTGTTTATATGGGTCTGTCTGAGGTCCTTTTTTTTTTTGCTGACTCAGAACAGTTTTCCCTTTCTAAAAGTAAATAACCTTGGTCCGCCAAGCTGTTCGCTGGCCCCATTGTGCCCCCGTTCAGACACGGGCCGACAGGGAGAACAGCTCCGGACGCCATCTGAATGCATGCCGTTTGCACATTAGCATTTTGTCACTGTAACTGCAAAGGAAATTGCATTCAGATTATACCAAGCTTCTCTGGGAACAAGAGCAACTGCTCTATATTCCCAGCGATGCCCAAACGTTTAAATGTTTTTTTTTTCCTACTTTATTAACGTAGTGTGTGAAGCCTGATTTATACTTTGTGATGCATGCAACAGAGTATGAATTAAGTATTACACTGCATTCGCTCTTTAGTGTTTTTTAGTTTTAAGCTTTGCGCTCTGTTATTTATTTAGTTTTAAGGTTAACTGGCCATTTTCACAGGATGATTTGTATGATTTTGCAACAAATTGAAGTGAAGAACGCAACAAGATAAAGGCTACAAGTATGAAATACTGCACTTAATCGTTCTTGCTCATGGCTAATGATCACACATTATTGCTGTTGTCCTTAGAATCTTCAATCACAAAGCCCTTCATTTTAATTTGCGGCATTAGAATCAATGGGGATTTATTTGTCACTTACCGGTACTCATACAGGTAAAAGAGGCATAATGCTGAACTAACCTGAATTGTATCTCACAAGAGACACTAGCCTAAAATAATCCTGTACTTGCCCCATCTACGACACATTTCAAACAAACATGTCTCGCATTACCTCTTCAACAGCAACAACATCCCCCCTCCCATAATTTAAGCACACTGTGTGTTATAGGTTTTTAACCACAAGCTCTCCTCACACAATCTATCCTCAAATAGTGTGTCCATGTTTCTATTACATGCAGCATGTTTCTAAGTACATGCAGCAATCTGAGAGGCATGCGGATGTCTGCGCAGAGAGCTGGTGTCGGAATTTACCTCATACGCTATTTTACCCTTGCGGCTAAGCTGACGAGGCAAGTATAATACGGTCTTCACTCTGATTGACCCATATGGATCCGTGCGGGTCCATTTCTGTCCATTTTTACATAGAAGTTAAATTGACTGTGGTTGGCTTTGTACATTAATGCAACAGTATTGCTTTCTGCTTTGGTAACTGACTGTCCAACATGAACACACACTGCACACAAGAAGGTCCATCAGAAGGACAATGCAACCTACTGACCTCTCTCTCTCTCTCTCTCTCTCTCTCTCTCCTCTCTCTCTCTCTCTCTCTCTCTCTCCACAACCTTTTATATGCTTTCAATCACCCTTATCTCCCTCTTCTTCTCTTTCTTTGTAGCTGACTTTGATCCCAGTTAGGCCCTTGGGAAAAGAAAGGCATTCTCCCCCTCTCTCTCTCTCTCTCTGTCTGTCTGTCTGTCTGTCTGTCTGTCTGTCTGTCTGTCTGTCTGTCTGTCTGTCTGTCTGTCTGTCTGTCTGTCTGTCTCTCTTTCTGTCGCTACTCATTTCACTTTGTCGATCCGTTTCTCTCTACATATGACCCTGCACATGTTTATTTCTCATCTCCTTCACTTCCGTCTGTTGCTCTCTCTCTTTCTCTCCCTGTCTCTCCCTTCATCCCCCTGGGGTTAATCCCTCCGGTTTCAAATAGAGATAACCATGGCAACAGGCCATGGCTGTGGAGCGAGGGAACTGTAGGACAAAAGGCATTGATCAGGATGAAATAGTGTCAGGTGGGAACAGACAGACATACGTGCACGTTTGGTACTGTATGTACACACAGACGTATTAAAAGCTTCTGTCCATAGTTGAGCAAAATAAAAAGAAAAACAAATGAACTAGAAATACTGTTCCTACAACAGTGTGGGCTCGCATAGAACACCAAATATGGGCACAAAGATCTACCCTTTGGCTGCTCCTCGTTGGCCTTTGTACTGTCGGTCATTTTTTTTTTTTAGGAGAATAAACTTGACCTATACGTTTTGATATAACATACTGGTCTCGCCTTTCAGCGAGCCCACAGTAAAGTGGGATAATGATTCCACTGCCAGTGATTCTCAACCTCGCTCCTTTTAGTGTGCTAATTTTCCAGTAAGAGAGCAGCTGTTTATTTGTTCCCACAGCTTGAATTCCCCACCGATGATGTCATTGGTAGGCAGGTTTCTGTCCATATCTCAACAATGTGACAGCGTGAGTTGACATACATATCTTTGTATATTTAGATATTGGTCCAAAGTTCATGTAAAAAAGGTTCTGTGTACGCGAAAATCCCAGGATAAAACAGGTTTAAGCGTTTTACAAACTGCTCAAAATGGCGGAAAATCTAAGGGCGGAGCTTACATAAGACACAGATGTGTTCCTCTTGAGTCAAGGCACACGTGTAAGCAAGTTGCAAGGCATGGCTTATGCTCATTTAAAGTTTGAATTTTCAAACGCTTCTTATAGCGCCCCCCTTTGGCCAATTGGAATAGGATTGGTTTCAGTGATATTTGGACCAACCCTCTACATATTTGCCAAATGTCTTGAACATGTGACTTTGCATGTATGATTTAGAGGCAGAAGAATAATTTGCATAAAACTGCAATATTCATTGAATTATTAAAAAAATATTATTTCACGTACAAACGTACAAACATAGCCTGGGTAGGCATTGGTCCAGTTCATGTAAAAAAAGTTCTGTGCGCGTGATGCGAAAATCCCAGGAGGAGATAGATTTTTACTGTTTTTCATTTAATTCAAAATGGCAGGAGATCTAAAGGTCAAAAGTAGTGTTGTAGTACTCGAGTCAATGACTCGTCTCGAGTCAGGACTCAAGTCCAAATTTTCACTGACTCGGTCTCGTCTCGGTCTCGCCCTTAATTTGACTTGGACTCGTCTCGGTCTCGGTCTAATTTGACTTGGACTCGCCCCCCACCGAGTCCACTCGAGTCAAGTCACTACAATGCAATGGAATTAATGTTATATCCATATGAGGAGCGCATTCACATTAACATTGAGAGAGCTGCCTTGTTAAGTAACGGAGCATTCTGACGCGCATCTGATAGGCACACAGTAGTAGCACACACGCACACACACAGGCACACACACGTAGAGCCCCCCGCTCAGCACGTAGAGCCCCCCGCTCAGCACAGCAGCAAGCATCTAATCTTCCCAGAAGTTATTTTTTTCGCCAAACAGACAACAGCACAACAGTCCACTTACCTGCAGGTTATCCTTGTGTCCCCAAATAAATAAGTCCTAACAGCTTCCAAACACAAGCCTTTGTGATCATGTGTAGTTTAATCCACCTGCACAGCTGGATTAAGAATTTACGTCTTTTTGTATTTCCAGGTGTTGTCTATTACTCGTTAAGCAAGCCTCGTCCGAAAGTTTTAAAGTGCACTGATCAACAGAGAGAAGTGTAACATTGTAAGTCCCTGTAGAGAGGTTAAAACGAATCAAAACAACTTGAAGCAGTGACATGGGGTATTGTTTTGCCTTGTATTTACTTGAAAGGCATCAGACTAATGACATAGGGTAGCCTACATTTCTCACCTTAAACAAAGAAATGCAGACAGGCACGTACTGCTATGTGTTTGAATGGGAAAACCTTATTTATTTTAGCTTTTAGTCAAAATAAAATATTAAGATAAGAGTTTGTTTGAAAACCGTTTTGCTAAAATCATGCATGCTCTATTTCAATGCAACTATAACAGCAATGTTTAAAAATGTTATAGATTACAGTAGTAGACATAATTCTTTTTAAATATTATTTTTGTTATCACTTGGCCTTTTGGTGCATGGGTCCTTCTGTTCTCTGCCTGGGAGAAAATGTAATTGTAGCAACTCAAATGTCTAGATCTTAGACAGAATATTGGTAGGGCCTATGGGAAAAAACTAAAATAAAACTCCCTCAAACCTAAACCACAGCATTGACAGCAACCAAAGGTAATTTGGGGAGACCTATTGATTTAATTTGAAGACAAGCCATTCATTTGAAAGGTATTGGTAGGAAACACCAGACAGGTGAATGCACATGAACAGGGGGGTTCTTGCATTGTGTGTGTGTGTGTGTGTGTGTGTGTGTGTGTGTGTGTGTGTGTGTGTGTGTGTGTGTGTGTGTGTGTGTGTGTGTGTGTGTGTGTGTGTGTGTGTGTGTGTGTGTGTGTGTGTGTGTGTGTGTGTGTGTGTGTGTGTCCGAAAAAATATATATATTGTTTTCTGCAGCCTACCTATCAAAAAGAAAAAAAGAAAAAGAAAACTGGACTCGGCTCGGTCTCGCCTACCATTGGTCTCGGACTCGACTCGGACTCGCCTCCCATTGGTCTCGTACTCGACTCGGACTCGACCCCCTCCCAGGGGCTCTTGACTCGGACTCGACTCGGACTCGAACCCCATATGACTTGGACTTGACTTGGACTCGCTTTAGGTGGACTCGACTACAACACTAGTCAAAAGTGTCAAAGTTGTTTGGTATGAGGAGACGCATATGTGTGTCCAGGTTTCATGGCTGTATGTCAAACAGAGCATGAGCTATACCTGTTCAAAGTTTGCACTTTCAAAGGCTTCCTACAGCGCCACCCTTTGGCCAATTGTTGTAAAAAGTAATAGCACATGTCGCATGCACATTATTTGTTTGAATGGTGTTTTTCAGTGTAAGTATGTAGGAGTACGTAGAAAGGTGCCAAAGTTTTGAGGAGAACTGTATACTATAGATGACTGATAGATAAATAATGAGGATAACATACGTGTGCTCGCTTTCAGCGAGCCCACAATAATCCAAAAGTCTAATATTTCTGGCACCCACCTACTGCTAAACCAGCGATGCCGCTGTGCTGCATACTGTGTATAGTGAAAATACCAGAGACACAAACATAAAAGACTCTGTTGCAGGAAGGTGATCTTGCAGCGACGTAGCGTTAAAAAAGGGACTCGCCCTTCTTAGGCCTGATTGGATTAATTGAATTGCAGGAAATGTGCTCCACCCTGGTGTATATAGAATGGACCTAACTGCCTGAAGGGTAGTGAAGTAGGTCTGTGACAGGAAGGTCACTCTAGTGGCCCCCAGATTGTCTGGGAAAATTATGGGTCGATGGAAATAAGAGAGAGACAGCCTCGCGTCCCAGGGCAGCAACGACAAGGTATCCTTGAGCCAGTTTAATGCCCAGCTGGCTCCTGGGGAGCTGCTCTGTGACCAGTAGAGTGTGCTTGTACGAAGCAGCTACCAGGTCTGAATGTACGCAGTCAAATCCTCTGTGTTAACTTAACTCTGAGAGTGTACAAATGGACCCGTAATGGTGTACATTTGGGTATACTCAGTTACAAATTGAGTACTGAGGATTTTACTGTGTATAGACAGTAACTAAATTTGGCCTTCTGGTCAATTTACTGTACACTATTCCCTGGGTCCCTAAGTCCAACTCAATTAAGAGGGCTGTATTCTTTAGTATAGTTTAGTATATTTATTTCATCATACATTTTTTAAACAGAAAATACAGTGTCACCAAGATGACTATTTGGCCGAAAAGGTATGGGCTGAAGCCGAAACTTATATTGCCCACCATTATTACCATTTAAAATAAATGATCACAGTAGCAT
Organism: Nannobrachium achirus; assembly: GCF_963921795.1. Lineage (NCBI taxonomy): Eukaryota > Metazoa > Chordata > Actinopteri > Myctophiformes > Myctophidae > Nannobrachium > Nannobrachium achirus. The sequence continues at coordinate 48,535,340 of NC_137811.1, read as the reverse complement.
AGAGAAAACGTAAGAGCAAACACTAGAAAATGAACTATCATGAAGCTTCAAAATATTCCACTTCAGAACAAATGATGAACAATGACTGAGTGACTGAATTGCATTGTGGAACAGTCCTCCTGGTGATGTTCGTAGCATAAAAGGAAAGGCTTGTTTTAAAAAGAAACTTCACATACACTCACAGTACAGTCAATACCAGCTTTGCTTTCATGATGGTTGGTGAACCTTATTTAGATTTTAAACCCTTTTTTATAACATATTATTATTTGATAAATAACTTGTGAAATGCTTTTCTAGAATTACATTTTTGGTGTGTAATACATTGAGAATGTAATATTTATCTTATTGTTAATCCAACTATTAATCTACCGAATGTCTGTCCATCGTCTGACCAGTCTGTCTGCATGCTGACATCACTGATACTAAACAGTGTCACCACCATGGTAACTATGCCCAACTGACACTCACTACAATGCCCAAATTTGGAGATGACATCACAGACTGGCCTGGACACGGAACACCATATATGGGCATACAAGAGTGCCAGCCAGACAGACGCATACAACGGGTATTGCACAACTGGGCGTCGATGGTGACTATCCTGCCCAACGGGCACCGGTCTGGGTTCTCCAACATTACTCCTGAGACACCTACATTCAATCCCTCATTGTACACCCCTGGGCACAGGACTAGTATATCGTCACTGTCGGGCAGAAACCTCGTATCTCCAAGTTTCAAATTTGTATGTTTTTTCGTAAAGTAAAACCCTGCTTCATCATACTGACTGTCGCACAAAAGTAGTGAAAACAGCCGATCTACAAGCACACAACGCCTCGCACCGCGAGGCGTTGTGTGCTTGTAGTTTAGTTCATTTTTAAAATGATAAATACAAAACGAACGGTCTTGGATATACAAGGTTTCCACCCGACAACGACGATATATAAATGTCTTATACGACTCCAGGAAGACTAGCTGCCGTGCAGGCGGCAGCTAATAATCAATAAACAAATGTGCATTGAGGCTGATGTAGTGAGAACATTACAAGGGGATCCTTATTGAACATTAAAGCAGTAATCTCCTCCAGGATTTGTCTCTGACAGCAGATGTGGGAGGACTTGGCTCGATCATTTGACCACTTTGTGTATTTTTTATACAACTCTGTAGTGTAGCAAGTTAGCAACAGAGTTATACACATGAACAATACAGGATATACTGTAGCAGTATTATGTATGCTGTATAATGTAGATAATTCATAATTCAGAAAACTGTACTTAATTCACACAGCTGCTCTAAACTTCCTTTAAACCCAAGAGAAATTGTTGGAAAATCTGAAAATGGTTAAGTAATACAGGATGCCGAGTAAAATGGTATTCTCCCCAAATTCATCTTGGGTTATAGGGATTATATATAGTATCCATAATACAATGACATAGAAATGAACCCTCTGCTTCTAAACTTTGGTCAGAATCATATATTATGTTTAATTCTTCGCTCTGAGAAACTGTGATTCTTGCATCTCAGCCAATGTTTTATGTTTTAATCACTGCGGTGCCAAGAGCACAAGTATACTCCTCCCCTGCACTTTTCAAGAACCCTTTTTATTATTTTTTTATTTTATTTTGCGGTTTCCTTTTAATTTATTTTCTCTCTGGCTGAGGCACTGAACTTCATTTCCCAAAGAATTGTCTGAGGAGAAGATACTTGATATTGAAGGACTTGAAAAAAGAAGCCTGAAACAAAATGAGGGGGGGATGCATTCAATAAGTTTGTCTAAAACTTTCTTTAGTATTTCTCTGTTCTTGTATCTGAGAAGCTGCTTCCTCAATAATAATGGAGGAGGCTGTTGTTTTGATATTGCATTTATAGTTGATTTGCTCAGTCAATGAGTCTGTGTGTGTGTGTGTGTGTGTGTGTGTGTGTGTGTGTGTGTGTGTGTGTGTGTGTGTGTGTGTGTGTGTGTGTGTGTGTGTGTGTGTGTGTGTGTGTGTGTGTGTGTGTGTGTGTGTGTGTGTGTGTGTGTGTGTGTGTGTGTGTGTGTGTTTTAGTACTATAGCTTTGTGAGGACCCACACGGATAGTGAAACCAGACATTTTCTCAGGTTAGGTGGGGTTATGGTTAAAGTAAAAAATTGGGCCAGCAGGCGTTTCCACACAAATATATTAAGACGTGTGTGTGTGTGTGTGTGTGTGTGTGTGTGTGTGTGTGTGTGTGTGTGTGTGTGTGTGTGTGTGTGTGTGTGTGTGTGTGTGTGTGTGTGTGTGTGTGTGTGTGTGTGTGTGTGTGTGTGTGTGTGTGTGTGTGTGTGTGTGCGCGCTTGCACATGGCCATGCGTGTTATTAGGTTTGGTCTCAACAGTGTAGACAGACATTGTGCACTCTTGTGGCTGAATGTCATGTGACCTGCTGTTGCCATGCCATCCTCCTCCCATCTCCCCATTACTTTTCACTGCACACCATCCAATAAAGCAGATTATGTACAATATGCATCCTTCAATACCATGATGCACTGGGAACTCAGCAGTGCACTGTGGGTGGGTAATATTGACACATGCATGGTGGCCAGACCACCGACTGAGAATAACATGAGACAAAATGTGCACCGTGTGCAGTGGTGGAAGAAGTGTACTAAAACTAGACTGCATTCTGTTGAGGTGCCAACTTGCCCCTTGTGCACAAGTAGGCCTACTTGTGTGCCAGAAGAGCGCGCCATGAGGTGCGCTCACCACTGTCATCACCCCTGGCGATGCCAGTGACATCACCACTGGTCCAGCTGTCCACCACCACTCGGAGCGAAAAAGAACGACAGTTGTAAAGTATACTGTTATTTTATTCATGTTAAGCAAGACAAATCGTCTTGTCATCACAAGAAACCTGCCTGTTTACTGTTATCAGCTGATATCATTCGTGCTGGAGAGACCATGGTCTCTGCATCTGTGGTCACTTTTAGACACCCACATCTCCCAAAGCGAATGACAATCATTCATCAACGACGAATGAGAACACATTTATTCGCATCCCGGGACCGGATCTCTGCGATTCTCCCGGATATGGCCGGCATTTGCGTGAGTGGCCAGGATTTCCGTGAGTTTTAGTGCCGCTCGCGGGTGGCAGGGGGGTGTCTGTCTGTATGTGGGTGGGCAGGTTGGCACTCTGTTGAGGTGCCAACTTGCCCCTTGTTATTTATATCAGGTCGCACTTGTTGGTGGTACTTTGGCTAAAGGCCCTGCCTTTGTACTGTCAGCCCGGATACAGACAGCTGGATAGGGATACAGACAGCTGGATAGGGATACAGACAGCTGGATAGGGATACAGACAGCACTGAACACAGTATTTGTTCTTTCTAAATACCTTGTTACAACTGAAAGCCCTGTATTTGTACAAAATGTTACTAAAAGTCAAAGCAGAAAAGTATTTGCATCAAACTATACTTAAAGTAGCAAAAGTAAATGTAGAATGTCCCATTTAAGAATCATATATTCTATATAAATTTGTTTCCCAAACAGTGGGTCGGACCCATTATATGTCACAGACCCATTTTTATGGGTCGCGAGTAATCATACCTTTTCTTTTTTTCTAATTTCCTACATTCTTACTAAAGCTGGTCTATATTAAGTTGCTGCACTAGTAGTACAGTACTTACTTGAATAAATGTAATGTACTCAGTTACTTTCCCCCACTGCGTAAGGGTAAACTGTGTGTGAAAATGGTCAGTGTATTGGGACTGGTTAACAGGACTAACATCAATGGGGATTATAAATTATCCTCTGAAGGATGCAAAACAACGGGATGATTGGAGATCAACTGTCAATCACGTCACCCATCTGCAGAAAGTCTTTCAAGGCAGGTTCTTTGTCATCCACTGTGAAGAATGAACCCAACTGCTGTGTGTATAAAACCGTGGATCCAGCACAATACTTTGCAGTGCTCATCTTTGATGTGTCAATCTCTCTCCTTTATTGCTCTCATCCTCCCTCTCTTGATTTCCTCTTCTTATCTCTTTAATTTGAATCCTCCCTCCCTCCTTCTGTCAGATTCACCGTCATTTCATCCTACCGTGATGCCATATGATGTGTGTGTGTGTGTGTGTGTGTGTGTGTGCGTGTGTGCGCGTGTGTGCGTGCGTGCGTGCGTGCGTGCGTGCGTGCGTGCGTGCGTGCGTGCGTGCGTGCGTGCGTGCGCGCGCGTCCCATCATTAATAAGTCCCCCTGGACTACTGTGGAACAATTCTATTATCAGCCTTGAATGTGATGAGGATGCAGCTTCAAGATAGCACTGCGTGTGTGTGTGTGTGTGTGTGTGTGTGTGTGTGAGCGTGCGTGCGTGTGTGTGTGTGGACCAAAGTATACCAAGTATAGCATAATTTGAGAACGAGGACAATTTTCCTGGTCCTTAAAAGAGAAATTGTTGTTTTCTGGTAAAAAAAAAAATGAGGGAGAGAAAAAAAGAAATAGACATTTATATCATGTTGTGATGCAATGTGAGCTTGTAGATCTGCTTTTTTTATAAAGCCGCAAAAAAACGCTAAAATTGTAACGTCTTCGCAAATATAGTAGCCTAATGCAAACGTGTGTGTGTGTGTGTGTGTGTGTGCATGCATACACATACACATACACACACACATGCGCGCAAGTGCCCACCCATACACACACACAGTGGGAGACATCAGACAGGGTGTGTTCATACAGAGGCTTCAGTCTGAGACAACTCGCCTCCTCAGTTCCAGACTCCATTAATCACTGAGAGAAAGGAGTCAGCTGAAGTCGACTGGCTGTCCTCTCACACACACTGTGATGTAGGCTGCACACACACACACACACACACACACACACACACACACACACACACACACACACACACACACACACACACACACACACACACACACACACACACACAGACTGGCTGTCCACTCACACACACTGTGATGTAGGCTGCACACACACACAGACCGCCTGTCCACTCACACACACTGTGATGTAGGCTGCACACACAGACTGGCTGTCCACTCACACACACTGTGATGTAGGCTGCACACACAGACCGCCTGTCCACTCACACACACTGTGATGTAGGCTGCACACACAGATGGCTGTCCACTCACACACACTGTGATGTAGGCTGCACACACAGATGGCTGTCCACTCACACACACTGTGATGTAGGCTGCACACACAGACTGCCTGTCCACTCACAGACACTGTGATGTAGGCTGCACACAGGCAAACACTTCATGCTCCATACACACATGGCCACCATTTTGCTCATACGTCATACTTGACATACATTGTCCCACACTCATGGGGTGTAGTGTGAATATGGCTCAATTCTAAAACATTCAAGTCCTTTGTCAAGTCCTCTGCATGGGCCAGCAGTGGCTCAGGAGGTAGAGCGGTGCCTTGCATGGTTTCTCCACCATGTGTGTGAATGGGTGACTGTAATGCACAATAATTATGACGCACCTTCGATAAAGGCTATATAAATGGACCATTCACCTTTGTTTTGAAAATGCAGTCATTTTCCTGCAGCATCAGCATTGATTAATTTGTTTTGCAATTCAATGACCAGTGTTTGTTTCAACCACTTAAACCCTAGGGTTCCTATTTTGGGAATGTCACAAAAATAGCAGAGAAACTCAAGCTCACGACAGCACGATGCGACGCATTGTGAGCTTCTTCTTCTTTTAAGCATAAAATAGTGCTTAAGTGGTTTTAACTGTATTTTGATGTGGACATACTGTATCAAAGTGATGTTGTTTTTGATCTGTTCAATGACATTGAGCAAATTGAGGCCTTCAACATTGAGCTGCAGTAGTGCTAAACCTCGACAATTAACAGCATTAAGGGTGCTGTCTGGCCTGAGGAAGCTTGGCTTTTTGCGGTCTGAAGACGCGGTAAAGGCATTAGTTTCGCTTTGTGGGCTTATAAGCCTGTAAGCTACTCGTAGGGGAGGCCACAGAGGCTGTCTTTTTCTCCCCTATCAAAGGAATAGTATGTCAGAAATGTGAGGTATGGAGATGCATTGGCGGGCGAAGTCCATGCAGTGTTTTACCAAAGGGAGAGTGCTGACTTTGTTCTATAATCGGGTCAGTGCTTTGATATTCAGGAAAGAATAGTATACGTTGTCTATGCCAGCATGCATAGTAATAACCCTGTTACAATATCTTACAAAAGGCTACAGATTCTTGATATTTCCCCAAAAATGTGTTGAATAATGAACATAATCTTTGTGTGTAAGAAAATAACCTAAAATATCTTTTCCTTCAGAAAATATTTCAGAGATAAATAGCTGTACTGTGAGCTTTTTGTCAATCAGTATCTGTAGGTTTCATCTGATACATACCGTATGTTTTCAATTCGAGCTGGTGACTACAGCACTGTATGTAACCCTTCAATTCAAGCAAAAAGTACATTTTAAAATGTGAAATAGATACAATGTCTTATGCGTTTTATGTTAGTTGTATGGTAGACTTAATTCTATGTGGTTGGTACTTGGTGTACTGTATGTCTCTCGCGCACCTGTCATCTGTGAAGTGTGTGTGTGTGTGTGTGTGTGTGTGTGTGTGTGTGTGTGTGTGTGTGTGTGTGTGTGTGTGTGTGTGTGTGTGTGTGTGTGTGTGTGTGTGTGTGTGTGTGTGTGTGTGTGTGTGTGTGTGTGTGTGTGTGTGTGTGTGTGTGTGTGTGTGTGTGTGTGCGTGCGTGCGTGCGTGCGCGCGCGCGCGTGCGTGCGTGCGTGCGTGCGTGTGTCTGTGGATGCCATATGATTATTCTGACGTCCCGTTGGTCTGACCTATCCCTAACCCTAACCGCACACTAACCTTATGGTCGGAATAATGGTATGTCAGAATTATGAGTGGACCCTGTGTGTGTACATGCGTGTGCGTGTGTGCATGTTGCCAAGTCTCCAACTCCATCCATCTGCATTCCAGGCAATTAGACTGGCCAACAGCT
>NC_137811.1:48515894-48525894 GCF_963921795.1 Nannobrachium achirus | reverse complement strand
ACAGCCTGCAGGGCTGCCCTCTGCATGCGTAAACACTTAGTAACTATTCACTGGTCCATTGATTCAGCATGGGTTCACAACTAGATTTGTGAGTCTATAAACCTGTTCCGTCCGTCCGTCCGTCCGTCCGTCCGTCCGTCCGTCCGTCCGTCCGTCCGTCCGTCCGTCCGTCTGTCTATCTATCTATCTAACTAACCAGTAAGACGCCCTAAGGGCGAGAAGTTGAGAACAACAGGGACTGACACAATATGTCCATATATGGGCATTCCTAGATATGGGCTTAATATTGATGACATCAGGGATCTCCATATATGGGCATAAAAGCGACAAGGACAGAATTAATTTGCAAGTGTGGTTGCCGTGACGCGAGTCACACTTGCAAATGAATTCTGTCTTGGCCATATATTGAACGTGACATGAGGCGCGACTGACGGACGCACATGAGCTGCAGGTTTTCATTGCGAACGTTAGGTCGCAAGTTACTATGAAAAGCTCCACCGTCTGTCTGTCTGTCTGTCTGTCTGTCTGTCCGTCCGTCTACCCGTCTGTCCGTCACGTCACGTCACACTTTTTCCCTACTCTTATCTCCGGCACCGTTGCCCCTATCCATGCCAAACTTTGCACACACACTCCTTGGATGGCAACTCACAACCTCCACCTCTCATTTCTCACATGCCCCTCTTCTAGCGCCACCATCTGGCCGATTTTTGCGAAACTTATTTTTGGACACTGCTCCTACCAGATTTTGGCCTACAATCACGCAAAGCTATTACACAGTATCTCTAAAGTCATGTCATCAACATGGATCTGTCCCATTTCCCGGGGGGTGCTCTCCATTCCGACATGTCTCCATTCCGACAGTGACTTCTTATTATCGGAGTGGCAACACTTCCATAGAGGTTAGGAATAGGGTTAGATGTCGGAAAGATTGCCTTCTAAAGTTTGTGTATGCGACCTGACGGTCGCTTATCTCCCGATTAGGGAGTCTTACTTGTAGTAAATGTGACCTACAGTCGCACTAATTTGTGGTTGATGGTGTTTGGGTGTCACAGAATATACTCTCCACAATCACTGTTTTGAGTTTGAGTCTTGTGGCATGGGAACAGAGACCGTTGTCAGCCTTCTGCATTGGGCCCTAAAGCTCTGTTAGTCGGGGATCCACATGCCCAAAAGCTCAAGGAATAGGGTTGAACCTGTGATGTTCTGCCGCACTTTTTATTTCTGTTTTATCTATTAGTTTGGTCATTAACACGTTGCAAGCCGCGGCAGAACCCTCTGAACAGAGGTAGCGCCGAAGAAATAAGCCATTTATTTACAAACATGTTTTAAAAAAACAAAGCCCACATGATAACAACACGTACTGGAGTGCTCGACACAGCGTACATATTCATCCTGCAGAGGTCGGCGATCTTACTTTGGCGAGGCGGAGGGGAGATCAATTCCATTCGTTTACGTGCGGCGAAGCAGGGAAAGGAGCGATAGAGAAGCGGCGCCCGAACGTGATTGAAACCGCGATCCACGAACAGAGACAAAGACCAGCCATCTTGTTTGAGCTTCTTGCTGAGTTTCAACACTGGGGAGAGGATGAGGCTCCTCCTGGCCAGCCATCCATCCAGAATGTGAGTCAACGGCGTGGCCTGCTGGATATTAGGAGTATCACACCCAGCACCAGAAAATGACTGTCAGAGCATATTAACCCTTTCAGATCGCTCCAAAAAGACACAGAGAAGAATTTCCGATGTTTTTTTTTTTTTAATTATAATTTATATCAAAAGTCCGGGAATAGACGGCGTGGCTGATGGGACCCAGTAGGAAGTCCGAGGGAGTACGGCCAGGCTTAGAAGGTGTTAAGGTCCACAGAATGAGAGGCCTGCTCTGTCGGAAACATCGCGAAAAAAAGTTATGGCCATTTGTATATTCACTGTCCCATCGACTCCACTAGAAATATTTAAAAAAGAAAGAAAATCTGCTTTAGGTAGCATGTGAGGGGTCAAACTAGGGGTTCTTCATCATCCTGAATCCATTGCAAGCATTTGTTTTGCATGAAAAACATTCCTTGGGCAAAATATTGGCCCCCAAAATCGGTGAAAAGTGATGAGTCATCACTTTTTTCCCACTTTTCACAGTTTTGGATGGCCAAGATTTTTTTGGCCAAGAATTTGCCGAGGTGGGGCCCACCCAGGACCCATGTAGAACCCACGTTGAGCCCACGTGGGCTAGCCCAAGTGGTTCCCACCTGGGTCCCATATAAATTAGCCGAGGTGGGGCCCACCCAGGGCCCATATAGAACCCACACAGAGCCCACGTGGGCTAACCCACGAGGGACCCTTGTGGAAACCGCGGACATTCCCGCATAGAACCCACGTGGGCTAGCCCAGGCGGTTCCCACATGGGTCCCATATAAATTTGCCAAGGTGGGGCCCACCCAGCACCCATGTAGAACCCACGTTGAGCCCACGTGGGCTAGCCCAAGTGGTTCCCACCTGGGTCCCATATAAATTAGCCGAGGTGGGGCCCACCCAGGAACCATGTAGAACCCACACAGAGCCCACGTGGGCTAACCCACGAGGGACCCTTGTGGAAACCGCGGACATTCCCACATGGGGCCCATGTAGGGAAGCCCACCCTGTACCCATGCGGGACCCATGTGGGCGTGCTGGCTGGGCGGCTATGTACTGTTTGTCTGACAGTAACAGAGTGAACAGTCCATGGCCGGGGTGACTGGGGGCCCCTGATTATCCTCTGGAACTTCACCTCACTTCTATGGGTCTAGACTAGAGGCTCTGCATGGCTGGCAGCTCAGTCCGGGGTGACATGCTGTGCTTCTTTAAGCGCCCCCTGAATGGCCTTGTGGTCGTGGATGGAGTATCTTACTCCCACAAGGCAGAGAAATACAGCCCATAGTTGTGAAGATGAAGAAACATGTGGCTAACGAGTCCCTCGGCATCCCACAGTTTAGGCTTCATCAAGTATTTATGGCATGTTCATTAAGTATTGATTACCTGCCTTTAGACTGCATTTAGATAGCCGGCCTATCGTTATGGAAGATTAGTTGGTGGTCAGAGGAACAGCTGGGCAGAGCTGAGAAAAGGATGAAGCGGAGAGAGAAAAAGAACAAGAAGAGGAGGAAAAAGAGGAGGGGAGACGGGAGACAGGACAGAAGAGGAAGGAGAGTTACGGAAGGGGAAGATGGGGAAGGTGAAGAGAAAGTGAAATGAATGTGGTGATGAGAGAAGGAGGGAGTCGGGAGAACAGGAGGGGTATGGAGGAATGGGGAGATAATGGATTAATCTTTTTTTCTTTTTTCAAAATGGGGTCTGGGTCTCTGGCAAAATGTGTTCATATTGCATCAAAATCAGCTCAACCACTTTAACCCTATACACCAGCAATTTGAAAAGAGCAGATCTACTAGCTCAAGTGCCGCATATAGATTAGTCTAGAGTGCAGTCTGATTATGAAATGTTTCTGAAATACAGAAATCAGGCAAGTTACATTTTCTTTTGGACTATTGTGTGAATGCGGTTCGTGAGAATCGGAATAGACCCAAGAAGCTTTGGCAAACACTGAGGGAGCTTGGTTTTTCATCAAAAAAGCAAAGCTGGAACTAATAGTATAGGTTTAGAAATAGACAAGGAATTGTGTTTTCACAAATATAAAGGCAATTCTGGCAAACCATTTTACTTTTTTCATTTTACTAGTGTAGCTTCTTCCCTTATAGTAGATTATCTGTACCCAGTGGCTGGTTTGGTTGTGCGAACAGTGCTCAATTTTATGAGAAATGTTACATAAATATGTTTAGTTTTTCAGCAGTCTTGGTTCAGGAGGTTCATTCTGTTTTAGCCAAGATAAGTGATAATAAGGCTACATGTATACCAGCTAGATTTGCAAAGGCTGGAGTTCCTTTGATTGCTAATCCTTTTACTCATTATAAATTCAACATCGGATTCTGGCATCATTCCCGATGATTTGAAGATGACTTGAGTAGTTCCGTTGTATAAAAGCATGTTGTATAGAAGCAGAGGCAGGAAACTATTGGTCTGTGACTGTGTCCGACCTTAGTATCTTTTCAAATGAAAATGTTGTTTACAAGCAGGTAAATGACTACCTTATGAAACATAATTTACTCTTTAAAGTTTTCAGTCTGGTTAATTTAAAACATCGTACTCTACAGACACATGTTCAATACACCTGTCAGATGTGATCAGGGTTATTACTGTGGAATACAGAAGGCCTTCGAAATGTGAATCACAATATTATTTTAACTAAACTGAAATGTATTGGTCTTAATGATTCTACAGTGGATTGGTTTAGACCTTATTTAACTGGACAGACGCAAGTGACAGATGAGGAAAAGGGTATTTCATGTGGCTGTCCACAGGGCTCTATGCTTGGGCCTCTTCTCTTTCTCACGATATGTCTGCTGCAGTAAACTGCAGTACAGTGGTGTATCAGCAAGATTAAGGGATAGATTGCAGATGGTACAAAACAACATCATCAGATATCTGTTGAATGTTCCTCCTAGGACACATGTTGGTTATATCCAGTATATCCAGTATATCCTTGACCTGACAAAGTTTGAGAACCACTGGTACAAGAAGACAATTATATTTTCCTTATTACTCCTCATCAAAGACAAATCTTTGTAGACAAAAAGTCTTGTAGACTGAATGCTGTGGTTCAGTGTGTTACTGTACAGTATATGCTGCTGTTCCACGAGACAATGTTAACAGCCCACCTAGGCACCTAGACATGTTTGCTGACTGGGCTTAATATAGTTTCCTTACCTACTGAAATAAATATTCTTTTTTGTGTTGAAAGATGGTTCGTCATGGTAGCAATGGTCTCCAATGTTGTCTAAAAAGCACATTCACTGTCACAAATTGTACTGTAACAACTAAACAGTGGAAACATAGGCCTAAAAATAATATTGGCGGAAAATACCCAAATAAGAGCTAACTCCAATTAACTCTTGACTCATAAATTAGTTATTTAATACAATTAGTGCAAATGTTTTTTTTTTTAGAACAAAAGTTATAAAGGGGAGACTGTTGCCACTGTCTGTGGAGAACAGCCTTTCATGAATTGGAAACAGCCTTTAGTTCAGCGTGTAACGATAGTATCTTAAGTACATAATATAACACCAAGTCACTGAAGTGCAGAGTGAAAATGTCTCTATGGGCTGTTAACATTGTTCCTGACAATGAGGCACAACCGCAACAAAGGACCAGAGCCTGACAGCCAAGCTGATGCTGTGGATGTTTAGGGACTCTGAGGAGGAAGAACACCAATAGGCTATACAGTATGCGATAATGGAGTCCGTAGGTTACGAGGGTGAATAAATTAGAATCCGCGGCTTGTGATTGGCTGGAGCGGAGATTGTGAGCGCTCCGCTGTGTTCACTTGGACCGCGTGATCGGGGGGCTGAAGATTTACTATTCGATCCATAGCGGCACATAACTCGGTAACGGCGCTGAGATAGCTCATGCGACCTTCGCAGCGATCAACGCGGTGACTCGCTCGCTACCGCTTGCTCGGCGCTGTCTCATGTGGATCAAGGTCGCCTGAGACGGCGCGCCTCCGTCGTCATCACAGAAAACAAGCGCTCCTTCCACAAGCGTCTCCTACGGATTCCAATATAGCATTCAGTATATGTGAGTTTGCTTCAAAAATGAGTTCGGGTCTCTTCCCACTTCCTTCAAAGGTGTTACCAATGATACTAGGCTCTGTTCCATTTCATGTAGGAAAGTGGTTCTCAAACCTTTTTATTTCAAGGACCCCAAAATGAAACCAAATGGACTCATTTGGTTCCATTTGTACACTCTTGAGTTACTCACCTTTTAAGAGGACATTTGCGACCCCCAAGGAACTATGAGGGTCCCTGGACCACACTTTTGAGACCCACTGGTGTAGCAGAGTGTTTCCAGTGAGCCAACATGCACAATATCAGAACCCTGACTCTGTTTGATTAGAATGGAACAGAACCTTTGGTAATACCTGTGAAGGAAGTGAGAAGAGACCCAACTTCTCTCCAAAATCGCTGCTATGCCTATATAGCCTATGGAGAAAGATGAGAGGATGAAAAGAAAGGACAAAGAAAAGAAAAATGTTTTTCTTAGTCATTTTGCAACATTCCCCTTTGTTATTTTTGTCCTGTTTAATTGTTTTTCTACAGTGGGCTGTGTGACGCTTTAGCTCGGATGTGAAGTGTCGCTGCTTGAGCTGCGAGACAGATTTGGGAGATACTTGACATTAAAATGCCACCTCATCTAATCTGATTTACCGTCTCAGCGGGTGTTCTTCACAGTTGTTTAACCACTGCTTTGCCCTCTGTTTACACTCTTGCTCCACAACAGGTGTTGCTATATAGAAAGCTAACCAGCAAGTAGCATGATACCAGGCATAAGCCCACTGTAATGATGCAGCAATGAGGTTTAATGGGGCTGAAAATGCAGGCTGACTGGCTGGCAAGCCGGCTGGTTGCGCCAGCTAGGTAGAGGCACAGTTGGTGTGAATTTGCTTCCAGCTCCCGACAGATGTTGTAGGGAGGGAGAGGGAGGGAGAGAGAGAGGGAGAGAGAGGGAGAGGGAGAGAGAGAGAGAGGCAGACAAAAATAGAGAGACAAAGGCAAAGACACAGAGAGGGCACCAGAGAGAGAGGTGAGTCATTTGCAGCATGCAGAGTGAGAGATCACCGGCAGACGCTAACTTTGAGCAAAGTCACCCGAAGTTCATTTAATGTGTGGGCGCTCTGAGGCACCACATTTCATATCCCCATCATCGCCTAGCAACTTTAACAAGTAATTGTACTTTATAGGACGCCGGTGTCAAGAGATGTGCTTATGTTTAATATTCCACTCACTCACCTCGCTGTTGATTTTGTGGCCCTCTTTCCACCCCCGCCACCCCGCCTTTTCTGAATGAAGATAATGCCGGGAGGAAGGTATAATCACAGTTATATAATGATTTATGCAAAGGATCCCTGAGAGATCATTTGTGTGAGGAGAAGAGGAGAGGGTATTATGCCATCCCCTTTGTTTAAAGTTTAAATGGTTGCATTTATTCCACTGGCTAAATTGGCAAATACTTTGTAGCTAACGTGCGTGACTGTGTAGCCTACCTTCCGTCCACTACAAATGTGGTGGTCCAAACCACTGCATGTACAGTTTAAAACTGAAAGCCAGGAAATGTCACTAGATGTCAGTGATCTTTATTGTCAGAATCATCTTAATTGTCAGGTTTAAAGGTGTAAAACAGTGGGTGAAGTTTGTTTTCGTGCAAGCTCCATCGTTTTTATTGTTTACAGAAAGAGAAAGAAAAAAACTCCTTTCTCCAAGCACATTTATCGAATGGAATCAGGAACCTTCCGATTCCAAGATGGCCACTCTATACATCCTGAGCCTCTGTTGCCCTAGGTACTGTTGTATCTACTGCTCAGTAAAAGAAAGGCACAGGGACAGAGAGTCATACAGTATCTCTGGAGATTTTATCTGTTCAGCGATGCCTAAAAAGGAAAAAAGTTATTTCTGTCTGTCTGTTTAGTCAGCCATTGGATGATCCGATTACATGAGCAGTTGTAATTAATATTTTGTTATACTTTGTCACGGATGATGCCCAAGACCAGAGCTTACTCTTACAATTTACAATTTAAATAAGGGTTGGTATACACTGTTGATATTGTCTGAATGACATTTATGTTCTGCTCACTCCAAGCTTTTTTTATGTGTATTCTTTACATTATTGTATTTGTTGCCAGGCAGCATTAGTAACTTTCACGATGTAAATGACAAGATGCTTTTAAATACATGTCTGTGATCAGTGACAGATGGCCCAGCTGGCTTGCTGGGATGTCTTTCCTCTTTGATCTACTGTAGCTTGCCACTGTCACAATGCACAAGTGCATACACAGACAGGTTTGTATCCATTTAAACTGTGTTGTACCAGGTTGAAAATATGAATTTACTTTGGACTAAAGCCACACTGTAGCTGTTCTTCTTTCTCCAAGTGAGAGGCTGGGTGAAAAAAAAACATCCCAAGACCATACAAGCTTTACCAGAAGTAATGAACTGTTTGTACTCTGTTAAAGTGCTTGATATCTTGAAAATACATTACAGGGTAGGGAGATGTATATCTGTCTATCATGTAGCTCTGCTGCAAGCTGTTACTATTGTTATTTTTAACCTGCAGAAAGCATCTTAATTCATTGTGTTTTTGTTTCTAATAATATGAATCAGTTGAATTGTCAAGCCTCTGACACATGTGTCAAGTTAGGCCACATGGGTGCATTTGATGATGCAAGCGTTTGACGCTTTCTATTGTTGTTGTGGCGTTCATGAACGATGTGTTCTAAACGATTCAGTCTTTAATGTGAACAGGAAATCAGTCACTTCCTCAAACTTTATTGTCGCTTCGAGTCGTTCATTGTCCTCTGTGTGGAAAGCCCGCAAGATTAAGTCAAGCCAGTCAGCATTTTGACTGGCTGAAGAGTGAGAGAGACGTTTGTCATTGGACTAAACTATGCGAGGAGGGAGTTACTGGAAGGGCTGAGCGTTGCACGATGAACAACTCATTTCACCTTCGTAGTGAACGTGAACAAAATTATTCAAGCTCTGAAATGAGCGGTAATTCCCGCCACTAGTGCTTTCAGTGAGTCAAGACCTTTAGGGTTCAAACAGACATTCTGCTCCACTCACCCTCCTATGATCTTTTCTTAATTGAAAATCCCATGCTGAAAACCAGGCATCTTCTCTCATCCAAAGGGTTATGGTAGCACACTCACACTCACATGGTAGCACACTCACACTCACACACACACACACACACACACACACACACACACACACACACACACACACACACACACACACACACACACACACACATACACGCTTGCACGTTTTCGTAATTGTACAGTTAGCTCTAAAAATCTTTCTTACCATGAAAACAACTTTTCTTGTGGTGTGCAGAAAAATGGTCCTTACAAGGTCAATTGCTCAAGTTGAAGTGTGGGTGGAGATATCTGGTCCTCAGAACTGTAGCACGCGCGAGCGCACACACAATTTCTTACGTCTTTATCCTGATTAATTGTATAACACATTATTTATGCAATACGGGCCTCATTCTCCATGTTGCCAGTGGAATCATGCATGTAATAACAGTGCTTATCTCGACTGTAGTGTGCCACCCATAAATGCTGTACATGACCTTGCTACCTGGCTATGGCTGATGCTACAGTACACTACGATGACATATTACGATGCTGTGACTCTTTTTTTTCCTCCATTAATGTGTGGCCAGTGGGACATTGAAGCTAAGACAAAGAATGCAGAGTGATGTGCATCTGTTTTGAAACTTGAAGCCTGATTTATTCTTATGGCATAGTTACTGTATACAGTTGCTTGCCAGGATTGTGTGCCGAAATAGCCGATCTACAAGCTCATAGCCTGTAGATCATCTATTTCCATGTGCAACACTGGCACGCAACTAAGGAGAAATAAGGATTCAGCATCAGTGTTCATTGCCTTTTTATGAAACTTAACTCACTGAAGACACCTTTATGTTGAAATGTATTGATCACAGATTTCAAACACGAGAGGGAATGTCACATAGGAGTTTATTTAAATTTTTTGTTTTTTATTTTTTTAATATAGAGTTGCAAATGCGAGAATTTGTAGATATAGTTGATTTTCTAATATAGTATTATGTATCCGCCCACGCCACCCTACCAGAAAGCTGTTGATCAGTTTGGGGCACTGATCACCAGAGCTTGCTATGAATACATGAACATCTTTATACAAAAGAGAAGTAAGCACAAGCTTACCGCAGTAAACTCAGCAGAACTATGTAGAAAAGTCTACAGGGTGGGGCGGTGGGGTTGTGCTATGGATGGATATCTGCAGCCTTAAGGGGTCCTGAATATGGGGTTTGGAAGTCATGGTCTGTGTATTTATAATCTGCTGAATGCATACTGTGATCCCCTGTTTCATTTCTCTCTGACTCAATCT